>NC_090268.1:242381032-242684062 GCF_040414725.1 Anabrus simplex
TTCCTCAACTCCAATTCTTAGGTGAACAGTTGGAGAGTTTCTACTCATCACCAAGCCAACAGTCTTAGTTTTGCTGATTTTGAGACCTAATGTTGTAAAAGCTTCATGCCAGAGATCTAGTCTAGTTTGTTCTTCCGCTTCTGTCTCACCCCATACCATTACATCATCAGCAGAAACCAGGGCATTAGTTGTTGGATCTTTTCTCTTAACCGCTTTTAAAACTACATCCAGTATGATTATGAAGAGAAGTGGTGAAAGACAACTTCCTTGCTGGACTCCACTCTTCTTTTCAAACCAACCTGACCTTCCATCCTGGACCTGGACACAACACTTGGTTTCATCATATAATCGTTGTACTTGTGCTATGATGTCATCGGGCACTTTCTTATGTCTCAAACATTCCCATACATGCATGGGTGGTACATTGTCATATGCTTTCTTGATGTCTAGAAAAACAGTTATAAGTGTTTTACCTTTCTCCCAATACTTCTCATAGAGCATTCTGGTGGCAAAAATGAGGTCTATAGTTGATCTATGAGGTCTAAATTCATGTTGTACCTCCTCAAGTGTAGGTTCAACATATTTTCTAATCCTGCTCTCAAGGATGGATTCATAGATTTTGAGGCCAATCGCAAAGTGATGGCCCACAGTTATATTGAAATTTTAGTCCAATCATAGTTCAGACAACAATAGTCTGCCAAATTTAAGTGGTATTTGAAGTGAGGCTTAACGAACGTGTCCAAACATTATAATAATAATAATAATAATAATAATAATAATACAGTAGAACCTCGATAATTTGAAATCGGTTTATTCAAAATCTCATCTAATTCGAAGCAGGTCTCGTTCTCGGAAACATGAGGTACGGTTTTGCAAGTTAATTAAATTGTTTAATTCGAAATACGGATAATTCGTAATTCGAAGAACAATGTCGGTCCCGTTGCCGAAATTCAGACTTTTAATTTGAAACTGCCTTTAGATTTTGAAAATATATATATATAGTATTTTACAAAGTAATTTATATTCAAAATGTTTCGCTTCATGAAAGAACACTTCTTCCGGAACGTGCAGGGCAAGATGCAGGGGTAACTTTGCGCACTTCCACCTACTTCGGCATGTCTACATTGTGCTTCATATCTGCTATGTTCGAGCGGAATAGTGATTATTTTGTATTTGGCATTTTAAGGAACGCCACAGTATCACGTAGCAGGCAGTGTGCGGAGAGGTAGAATCCGCGAACACTGGCAATGCCGACAGTTGGCGAAAAAGCGTGGCTTATAGCCTATAATCAATTCGTACGCACCAAACAATATTGTCAATGCCGATGAAACTGCATTGTTTGTTTGTTTTAGTTTTTTATGCTGAAGCCAAATGGACTTATGGTTTTAAAGGAGAGAATTGCCAGCCGGGAAATGTACTGTGTTGCTATGCAGTGCACACGGAAGCGAGAGACTTCCTTCCCCCATCATGGAAAAGTTCAAAAAGCCACGATGTTTTAAGGGAATTGGGTACTTTCTGTGCAAGCACAAGACATCTAAAATGCATACAGTACAGTAATCCAATGAATAAAGCACTTGCACAGGTGAGCCAGTATAGATTTCTCCTCGTCTTTGAATCATGTTTTCTTTCTTTTGATTTCATTGCATGAGGTTATATTTGCTGGTGAATTATCCAAGTGCATTATTTGAATACTGTAAATGCACCTTGTTGGATACAATTTTGAAATAGGTTTTTTTTTTTTTTTTTTTCGTGGCATTTGAGAGCTTTAAACTGTGACTCAAGGTTAATTGCATGCAGTAACGAGTCTTAGAATAAATTGTGACGCAGCAAAGGGTTGGCATTTCCGAAGTACGTGCTGGTGGTTAATTCGAAATTACGTAATTCGAAGTCCGATTTTTGCGTCCCAACGACTTTGAATTAACGAGGTTTTACTGTACAGTCCTTTTAATTGTAACGCCACAGTGTGAGACTTACAATAGGATTGTGTAGGTATTATTTAGTTATATTTGCTTAACGTATATCATTTTATTGTTGGATATTAGTTTTCTGTGCATGGCATTGCACATTTCAATAATTAATTTACATTGTATTTTTATATTTGTAAAAAAAAATGACTTTTTAAATTTTCAGTAGTTTTATGTACTTTATAGAAGTTTGTTTGTATTTATTTCTTTTCTTATTCTATGTTTGTGTTTTTTTCTTTGAAAATCCTTTGAATTTGTGTGCATAAAATGTGTTGTAATTTGGATGTCTGTTGTAATTGAGCTGTGTTCTGTCACACAACAAAATAAATAAATGAATAAACAAACAAACAAACAAATGATGTCATATACTCCATTGCTCTAATTTTTTCTTCTTTTAGAGTAAATTTGATAACCTTTATGGTTGTCGAGAATCTCTCATTGATGGGATAAAGCGAGCAACTGATATCATGCTAGCAGGCAAGGTGTGTGTGGTCGCTGGTTATGGAGATGTTGGAAAGGGTTGTGCACAGTCTCTCCGGGCATTTGGAGGAAGAGTTATAATTACTGAAATTGATCCCATCAATGCATTGCAGGCTGCGATGGAAGGTTATGAGGTATGTGGATATTTTACTATTGTTTGTAAGAACCAGTAAAATTCTAACAATCATGAGAATCTTAGAGTAAAAGTTAACAAGGAGAAATAAACTATAAAAATTTTATTGTGAATAATGGTACTGAAATTGATACATTTTCTTCATTAAGGGTAACAAGTTAATAGATTATGTGAATGCATTGAATGTTAACTAATGCCCAAGTAACAAAATTTCCATATTAATGATAATATTTTCTACCTCCTGGCTAATTATTAATCTTTGTTGAACAAACTCAAGATTATCTGGTTTGTAGATTATTCGTGTGTAGTTCTGGAAATTATTCTTTTTAAAAAAGGAATATCAGTAGAGCACCATTGTGCTGATTTAAAGGAATTTCCCACCAGCAGAAGCAGATCTTCAAATTTATTACTGGTTTACTTCTTGCAAATAAAACGCACAACAATAATAATAATAATAATAATAATGATGTTACGAAGAAAACAGCGTCTGTTTCATTACTCAAATTTATTTCAGGATGATCCAGTAAATGCACACACGCACAATTCTATTCAACCATGAATGGCCACTCTTACTAATTGCTGTCTACCAAGCTCGATAGCTGCAGTCGCTTAAGTGCGGCCAGTATGCAGTATTCGGGAGATTGTGGGTTCGAACCCCACTGTCGACAGCCCTGAAGGTGGTTTTTTGTAGTTTCCCATTTTCACACCAGGCAAGTGCTGGGGCTGTACCTTAATTAAGGCCACGGCCACTTCCTTCCCGTTCCTAGCCCCTTCCTGTTCCATCATCGCCATAAGACCTATCTGTGTCAGTGCAACGTAAAGCAACTTGTAAAAAAAAAAAAAAAAAAAGAGAGAGAGAGAAAAGAGAAAAAAATTGCTGTCTATTTACAAGTCTCCGTTCTTTACATGCAACAGGGAGTTCCAGCTCGTTATAATTACCTGAGAAGGTTTTAATCCTATTCACAAGCTCTCCTTACTTTCACCTCTCCAAGTCTAGTCACCCTACACAGCAACTGCGTGCAGACAGCTAGGTTTGAACACAGGGCTACTCACCACACAACACACGATGACTGTTCCTTGGTTCGACTCTGAGACAGTCCAGTAATTCACACAGTCACATACAGTGAACAAGTGAACAGTTCAACAGGGCTAAACAGCAGGACAGTACTCCTCACAAAACGATTATATTAACGCAGTTCCAATTACACTCATGACAGCTGGTTTCATCGCTGATTCACAGCGATCCTCAGTCCACAAAGTACACACACACACACACAGTATTCTAAGGCAGTACGCACTGTCTGGCTCCATGGCTAAATGGTTAGCTTCCTGGCCTTTGGTCACAGGGGTTCCAGGTTCGATTCGTGGCAGAGTCGGGAATTTTACCCATAATTGGTTGATTTCTCTGGTACGGGGCTGGGTGTATGTGTTGTCTTCATAATCATTTCATCCTCATTACGATGCGCAGGTCGCCTATGGGTGTCAAATCAAAAGACCTGCATCTGGCAAGCCAAACTTGTCCTCGGACACTCCGGCACTAAAAACAGACTGGACAGAAATTTTATCTTTCAAATTTACGTAAATGAAGCAACACTTGTAAGCCATGCAACCAGATGCACATTTCATTTAATTTCAGCCCAGCTACTCACTCAACGCTCTGATGCAGTAACAACCACAACTTCTCGTTCAGACGTCGGTAGCCAACACTTCTGTTGCCTTCAGCCCAGCCACTGAACTCCAACACAGTGTGTCTCACACTAACTCCCAACACTGAATCGCACAGCGACTCTAACATTGACTCTACCACTGATTAACTGTCTGCGGCTGGCCTCCTTTCTATAGCTTGGGTGATGTGTACCAGAACATTCACAACGTGGCTAGAGATGGAACATTCTTGTTGAATCTCCCATAATCTCGCAGGTAAATCAGCCGACGAGAACAATACATGGAAAGGTCGGCCCCATCCTACAGTAATACAATTCCTATAGTTTTGCTAATTGCCACCTACAGTTCATTTTTGGAAGGTGTGGTCTGGGGGTTAGAATTCACCCACGGTAACCTCTGCTTGTCGTAAAAGGCGACTAAAAGGGGACCGAATATCTCCCGGTATAAGGAGATCCCCTACACCAGATGCCAACAGTCTCCTTGAGAGTGGATGAGCGGGTGTAGGTCTGGGCACTCTATTGTCCAAGGGGTAAGAAATTGCCCCTAAAGGCGGAGGAACCAAGTGTGGTCAACGGCAGTAGAATGCAGAAGGCAACGGGAAACCACTGCATTAAAGGTCCTAATGGACATACCTATAAAATAACATGGCTCGGAAATTAGTATCCGGAGTTTCTATTCCCCCAATCGGATCCCCAGGGGGGAATGCTGCGAACATAGTTGTGAACGATTGTGTACTTGACAGTGCTAGGAAAATCAAAATCTATGACAAGAAATTACGAGTTGCTACTTGGAATGTATGCAGTTTGTATATGAGTGGAAAACTAGCAAATGTGGAAGCAGAAAGATGTAGATTGAAAGTAGACATCCTTGGATTGAGTGAGGTAAGATGGACAGGATCAGGAATTCAGAACACGAAGGAAGGATATATGTACTTCTCGGGAGGAACCGACACCAATCACAGATATGAAGTTGCTGTGCTTATTTCATCAATGATCGCAAATTCAAGTTCTAGATTTTGTACCACTTAGTGATAGAGTAATGTTGCTGAGGTTACAAACATCACACCAGATCATGAACGTTATTCAGGTCCATGCGCCAACTGCCGATAAAGATGATGATGATGATGAAGTAGAAGCATTCTATGACACCTTAGAGGAAGCTGTGAAAATAACTAAGAACGGAGAAATAACATTGGTCATGGGTGATTTCAACTCAAAAGTAGGGGCTGGCATTGAAGGCAATACTGTATGCAGCCATGGTCTTGGTGAACGTAACATAAGAGGAGATAGACTTGTTCAGTTCTGTATGGAGCACAATCTGTTTGTCTCTAACACATTCTTCAAACTTCCTCCTCAGTGGCTTTACACATGGATATCACCCGCCGATAATGACGAAAAGATCATAAGAAATCAAATTGATTTCATTTTGGTAAAACAACAACTAAAGAAATATGTGACATCCGTTAAGACGTATCCCGGTGCTGATGTAAATAGTGACCACAATCCAGTTGTAATGGACCTTAAAATGGTAAGTTTCAGAAAAATTAAAAGAAATGTTAAACTATCCAAGCATATAGATATTAAGAAACTATTGGATCCCAAAGTAAGAACTAATGTTGGAACTGCACTGGAAAAGAAGATGGAATTAATAAGATACACTGAATCATCAGAGGTAGAATACACATGGAACGCCATTAAAGATAGTGTGATTGAAATCCAGGAAAATGAAATTGGACAGTGCAACAACATCAAAAGACAGAGCTGGATGACAGATGAAATTCTAGAACTTATGGATGAAAGGAGAAAGCACAAAAATACAGATCACATTCAATACAAAATTCTAAACAAAGCTGTACGCAGACAGTGCAGGGAAGCCTGAGAATTATGGATGACAGATAGATGTAAAGAAATTGAGATCCTTCAAGAGAAGCACGACTGTTTTAACTTGCATAAGAAAGTGAAAGAACTTGCTGGTTTGAAATGGAGACGATATGGTCAAATTTTGAGAGATGCCAATAATGAAATCATCTTGGGTGTGGAAGGGAAACTCAAACGATGGAAGGAATATGTAGAAAATCTCTTCAAAGATGACAGAAATGATCCTCCTTCACCTGACGAGAGAATAAATGAAAATAGCCCTGAAATAACAAAAAGTGAAGTTGTACATGCCGTAAAACTTCAAAAGAAGGGTAAAGCAACTGGACCTGACGGTGTGTACGCTGAAGTTCTCAAAGTAATAACAGAGCAGGAATCTACCGGCCTCAATATCTTAACATCATTATTCAATCAAATATATGTATCAGGAGAAATACCATCAGACTGGCTGAAATCAACCTTCATACCACTACCGAAGAAGCCTAACTCGTCTCAGTGCGATGATTATTGTACGATACGTTTGATGTCTCACGTGCTCAAAATATTCTTGCGAATCATTCACACTAGAATATACAAAAATTGTGAATCCCACATGGATCAGAATCGGTTTGGTTTCCGAAATGGCGTTGGTACACGTGAGGCACTCCTCTCATTAAATGTGTTGTTACAGAGGTGCAGATATATGAATGTTGATGTCTATGCCTGTTTTATAGACTATAAAAAAGCTTTTGATTGTGTCAGGCACAATAAGTTGATAGAGATTCTGAGATCAACAGGTATTGACTCTGGTGACTTACGTATAATCAGTAACCTGTACTGGAATCAGTTTGCAAATGTCAAAACTGATCAAGGAACTTCAGAAACTGCTTCGATCAGGAAGGGCATCCGCCAGGGTTGTGTACTGTCACCTCTGTTGTTTAACATTTACTCAGAGGCAATCTTTAAAGTAACATTGGAAGACTGTGGTGGGATCAAAATTAACGGGAAAATCATCAACAACATCAGATATGCAGATGATACTGTTGTCATAGCTGATGACATGCCTGCCCTTCAGTGCGTGATAAACTCCTTAGTTCAGCACAGTGAAGAGTTTTGGATTATATGTTAACCCCTCAAAGACGAAACTGATGGTGTTCTCTAAGAAGACAATTCGGACAAATCTCACAATAAAAGATAAAATAGTTGAGCAAGTGTCTTCTCTCAAATATCTGGGTACCATCTTGGATGACCAATGTAACTCCAAACGGGAGATAATATCTAGAATTGAGCAGGCCAGGAAACAATTCATTACCATGAAGAAATTCTTTTTGAGGTCAGATCTCAGTCTCCAACTACGAATTCGTATGATCCACTGCTATATATTTTCTGTTCTCCTATATGGATGTGAAAGCTGGACTCTGGATCCAATCATAGAAAAACGTATTGATTCCTTCGAAATGTTCCTGTATCGCCGTCTCTTGCGGATATCCTGGGTAATGAAAATCTCAAATGCCAAGGTCCTTCGTCGGATGAAAAAGCAAAAAGAACTACTGCTCACCATAAAACAGAGGAAAACACAATATCTAGGACATATCATGAGAGGTGAGAGGTATCAGTTATTACAGCTTATTATCGAAGGGAAGATACAGGGGAAGAGATCTGTTGGGAGAAGAAAAAATTCATGGCTGAAAGACCTTCGAAGATGGCACTGCTGTATTTCAGAAATGGCATTCCATTCTGCGCTGTCAAGATCAGAGCTAGTTACGTGGATCGCCAACCTCCGCTCGGAGACGGCGTCTTAAAGAAGAAGAAACTTGCATATCTATTAAAATGTTTGTGGTACATGTTTCGCTCCTTTTCGTGAACATCATCAGCCAAACTATCATTAATCTAAGATTGTATAAGATCAATAAAACAATTCTTTGGTTCAAGATTGCTCCTATAAAATTAATTGATAATCTTATAACATTTAAAAAACATACAACAATAAAAATGTGTCTTAAGCTAACACTTTTTATCTAAAATCATCTTCAGTCTAACATTTTGTTGCCGATCATCTGGTGAACATCTTTTAAAATCGTTTAAAACTAAAATAAATAAACAAAATAAGAAACTTTTGAAATCTGGCTAGTTGTGTTGATTGCTGTTGCTTAACTTGTATAATTGTCATAAAAACTTCATAACTGTATTGAATATTTTCTGTAGATGATAATTGTCTATGTTCTGGTCGATGTACTTGTTCTCATTGCTGGAGTAACATTTATAAAATGTATTGTATTAATTTATATTGTCAATAGGGTAAAAAAAATTTCATGAACAAACTTGATGATGAAACATTTTCTGATGTGATATTGGATTTAAAATGTTCTCAAACGTTTCATAATGGCTCGTTATATTTTTCTTTCTGCTGTGTAATTGTTTGGTGTTACTCCTAGCCTCTTGAGAACTACTTGTTGCAAGTGCAAACAGGACAACAGATTTTAGATAAAAAGTGTTAGCTTAAGATATATTTTTATTGTTGTATGTTTTTTAAATGTTATAAGATTATCAATTAATTTTATAGGAGCAATCTTGAACCAAAGAATTGTTTTATTGATCTTATACAATCTTAGATTAATGATAGTTTGGCTGATGATGCTCACGAAAAGGAGCGAAACATGTACCACATAAACATTTTAATAAATATGTAAGTTTATACTATATTTTATTGTATTGAAAAGGTGGCAATTAGCAAAACTATAGGAATTGTATTACAAGTAGATCTTCAATACAGACAAGAAAAATTAAGTTTATAACCCATCCTACAGACCGGCTCGGAGATCCTGGTCATCTAACTCGCTAGCCCTTCCCAGGAAGTACCAGAAGGGGCTACCACAGGGCATATAACAACAACAGTAATAATGTAGCAGGTTTAAATAATGACAGACTGGACAGAAATTTGATCTTTCAAATGTACGTAAATGAAGCAAGACTTGTAAGCCATGTAACCAGATGCACATAAATAATTTTCTCCATATCTGAACTTAATTTCACAGAAGTACAGTATATAAGATTAAATAAGAATAAGATAGAAAGGTTACATGTGGAATACAAAAGATTGAAACTGCAAGTAAAGAGGAGTATCAAGGAAGAAAAGGAGAAATGTTGGGGAGAGTTTACCAACAAAATTGAGCAAGATATTCAAGGAAATCAGAAACTATTACACAGAGTAATAAAATCAAAAAAGAATAAATCAAGAAAAAATCAAGGCATTAGAGATAGAAGATGGATCCATAGTACATGACGAAAAGGGTCTTCAGAAGGTGATGGCAAAGTATTTTGAAAATCTTTTTAATGAGGATGACTGCTCGGAGGAAGGAGGAGATAAGAAAATGGAAATAATAGATGGAGAAAAAGTAGAGAACCTGATAACGTGGTTTGAACTTGAAAGGGCAGTGAAAGCAATGACTGAAGGTAAAGCAAGTGGAAAAGACAAATTCAATGCTGAAATGATTAAGGCAGCAGGAAGCATTAGACTACAGTGGCTATACAGAGCCCTTAATGCCATATGGATGAAAGGATACCTGAAGATTGGCAACAAGGAAGCATTTTATCATTGTTCAAGAAAGGAAATAGGAAGAAATGTAAAACTTATAGAGGTATAACTCTATTATCACCTGGGCTAAAAATAATGGAAAGTCATAGACAAAAGACTGAGGGATATAATAGAAACACAGTTAGAGGAAGAACAATATGGCCTTAGACCGAATAGATCAACAATAGACTTGATATTTACAGTGCGAACAATAATGGAAAAATCATCTGAAAAGGAACAAAGAAATGATCATAATTTTTTTGGATTTGGAAAAAGCTTTTGATACAGTTAAGAGAAAACATGTATGGGAATGCCTACTGAAAAGGAATGTACCAAAATCATTAATTAACAAGATAAAAATGTTGTACCTTGAGAGTAAAGCAGTGTACAAGTGGGGAGTAGTGACTATGAAACATTTTATACAAAAAAAAAAAAAGCCTCAAGCAACAAAGTGCACTGTTGCCATTATTGTTTATTATATTGATGGGTGAAATCATAAAACATGTAAAACAGAGTATCGGTAGTGATGAAGTGAATGCTTTGGTATTTGCAGATGATGTGGTGATTTGGGGAAAGGGAGAAAAGGAAGTACAAAGGAGACTGGACATTTGGAATAAAAATCTGAAGGAGTCTGGAATGGTTAAAAAAAAAAAAAACTGTAGTCATGCACTATGGAAAAGAGAAAAAGAGAAGCCAAGTGAACATAGGCGGAGAATGGTTAGAGAATGTAGAACAGTTTACATATCTGGGTAGTACTATTAATGGAAGTAATGAAATCAACCTTGCAATTAATAACAGACTAAGTAAAGGTACAACATTTTATCATCAAGTCAGAGAGCTTTTAGGGGATGACATAGTACACAAAAGAAAGAAATTAACATTATATAAACAGTATTTCATACCAATTGTAACATACGGACTAAAAACGCTGGTAACTAATATAAGAGACAAGATAGTAAGATCGAAGCAGTAGAAATGAAATTTTTAAGAACATCGGTTAAAAAGACAAGAAGAGATAAAATTCAAAATACAGTATTAAAATCAGAGAAGAGCTAAATATAAAACTGTTAGTACAACTGTTATACAATTGCAGTGCAGATGACTTTGACAGAGATTCTTTGAAAAGAACAGTTGAAGTAGATTCGAGGACTTGGCTAGAGAAGAGGTCAGTTCAACGTAAATGGTTAACAAACAAAAGTTTTTCTCTTCTGTTTCTATTTCTGTTCTTAATTAGTAATAAATATTAAAACACCCATAACTGGTGACCCCGATGTGATCGGAAAATAAATCAACATGTCACAAGATAATGAGACTGTGCCAAGCGTTGTCAGTACAGCAGAGATGGATAAAGCCTCGGGCATATTAGTGGAAATTTACATAGACCCCCTAGAGCACACATCAATCAATAAAATAGATAACATATTCTTCTGGTGTTGGTTTGTTGACAATATTGTCGCCATTATCAATAACAGATCCACTGATGAAAACATCATATTAGACAAACTTAATACTTTGGACCCCCATATAAAATTAACAAAAGAAATCAAAAACAACTGCTCCCTAAACTACTTGGACCTAACAATAACCAGTCATGAAAACCATCTATCGTACAAAATCTACAGGAAACCCACACACACTTCAACCACCATAAAAACAGATTTCATCCATCCCAACAACGTACATAAAAGAGCAGCTTATTTTAGCATGATACATAGAGCCCTCAATATACCATTAACAAAAGAAGACTTAAATAATGAACTACAACTCATCTACGACATAACTAAACACAATGGATACAGTAAAGAAAATGGTCAATATAAATTATACACAAAATTAAATCTCAACCCAAAATCAAATTAACAAAAATAGTAAAACCCAAAAAAAATTACATATCATTCACTTTCATCAACGCACACATATACCCCGTAATTAACATTTTAAAAAAATGCAACTTAAGAATAGCATTTAAAACCACGCACAATATCTCCAATATCATACACAATGTTAGAACTGTTAACAACAATTACAAATATAATCAATCAGGAGTTTACCACATCAAGTGCAATGATTGTGAAACAAGTTACAATGGACGTACAGGCAGAAATTTTATAATCCGGTATAATGAACATCTAAACGCAATAAAGCATAACCACTTCTCAGCAATAGGCCAACACAGTTTCATGAACATCGAAAATTATATGAAAACATAAATCCCAAAGGCTCCCTGCTCAATATAACAGAAGAGTTTTACATTTCTTGTGATCAATACGCTAATCCCAATTTCAATATAAATGATATTACAGAAAAAAATATATTATCTTTAACTTATTCCCTCCCTAAAAAAATGACTACCTCAAAACAATCAATAAACAGCGCACAACACGTGCCACAGAATCACTAAGCAACACGCCCAACCCCACCTCTGCCCCCACAACAACCAATTCCCCTACCCCTCCGTCCACACCTCTCTTCACAGCTGCCATAAGCCCAAGACAAACCCGCAGCAGTACGCAGCGAGTTCCGAAACAGAACACTACCCAACCACAACAACAGCAGTAAGTACACTTTCTAATTCACACATGTCTTCAGGCATTCCTTCAGTCCACAATCCATCACTCATAACATATTTATCTTTTACAGATAACCATAATACCAGAACACAAATATAGACAGGAAAGGAACTACAACCGCTGTCAGAATTTTTAATCATACTCAAAACAAGACTACGTCTTCATCTTATGCTTCTAACTCAAATGAACAAGAGTTTACCTACTATGAAGCTAAATTGGACTTTTTAATGACAAGTCTTTTATTATAAAACACCTAGCTATTAACCAACTAAATAGAATTACATCATAGAAACCCATCATCGTTTACAAATATAATATCATCCGACGCAAATCTACGATTAACAGAACAATATTACAAGAAGAAAGCATACGCAAGCCATGTACAGTTTAAACTCGTCAAGTTTTAGACTTATTTATATCATTGTTCACGAACACTAGCATCAGCTAATGTAATTGATAACCGTAAGACTCTACCAAGAAAAAAGAAGATATGTGCAAGACATAAACATATAAATTAATCAGTGCTTTACATATGTTTTAGGTGAAGTTTTTATAATCACAATTAATCCTCAAGGTCATTTACACTTACGTACCTTAAGTTAAACCTTAAATCATAACTTATATGCCCCGTTAGACATATCCGGATATGCCAATCAAAGATGGCATCTCCCTTTAGACAATGACATGTAATTCACGCAAAACATCAACATTAGCCAGCTGATGATGGCCAAATAGGCCAAAACCGGTACTGTAAGAACTACAATAAATTGTATTGATCAGATGGAATCCTTTCTTTTCCATATATGAACATTTAAAGTATGCGGCATTCTAAGAAAGGAAATGAATACGTTGTAAAAACACATAATCTAGATGCTGAGCAGAGAAGTTACATTACCAAATTTTGTCTGACCAATGAGGTAGAGGAATATACAGAAACATCAAAAAATTGCGAGGACTGTTAAGAAAACAAGAGTGCAATAAATGGTGTGAACTGAGTGTTCATGGGAAAGGAGCTATACCTTATCAAGAACATATGTCATCAAACCATGCGATCAGGACTCTGAATGATTTGTCGAGATCTGAGTGGATGGAAGTCTTCAAGCTACAGAGTAGTATTGTTCTGGAGTGTGCCCTGCCAGGATGAAACTGAGATGGAAACTTCTGCAGACACTGCAGCAAGACCAGAACCCTTACACACGTTCTCAATTCTTGTCCAAGAAGGGAGCTCCTTAGAAACAGCAGACATCACAGAATCTGAGGAAAGATTGCAACTGGCTTGTCCCACCAAGGCTTGGAAGTGTATGAAGATGTTCCATATATTGCCACTAGAGCAAGCAACAGATAGAGCGACTTAGTCGCCATCGACTGCTGAAAGGATAGCACTGTGATCTTGGATCCACCAGTCAGATTTGAAGTGAACTCCAGCCACCCTGAAGAAACAGACCATTATTTACCAGGCAAGTTGGCCGTGCGGTTAGAGCCGGGCAGCTGTGAGCTTGCATCCAGGGGATAGTGGGTTCGAACCCCACTGTCAGTAGCCCTGAAGATGGTTTTCCGTGGTTTCCCATTTTCACACCAGGCAAATGCTGGGGCTGTAACTTAAGGCCACGGCCGCTTCCTTCCTACTCCTAGGCCTTTCCTGTCCCATCGTCGCCATAAGACCTATCTGTGTCGGTGCGACATAAAGCAAATAGCCAAAAAAAAACATTATTTATTATTATTATTCAACGGTGTTGATATGGTATACTTTGTCATGTTCGGCAACCCATATATAGAAAACGAATAAATAAATTTAAAAATAAATAACAATATAAGATTTCTAAGGAGGCTCCGTGGCTCAGACAGCAGCGCGTCGGCCTCTCACCGCTGGATACCGTGGTTTAAATGCCGGTCACTCCATGTGAGATTTGTGCTGGACAAAGCGGAGGCGGGACAGGTTTTTGTCCGGATACTCCGGTTTTCCCTGTATCTTTCATTCCAGCAACACTCTCCATTCTCATTTCATAGCATCTATCAGTCATTAATAAATCACTTTGGGAGTGGCGACCCCATCGTACTAATAGCCTATATCTGCTTCATTCATTCCATTCCTGAACCAGTCAATGACTGGAAAACAGGTTGTAGGTTTTCATTTTCATGACATTTCTAAATGGCAGAAAAGTACTTGTCTAAGAGAAAACATATTCTGTACAAATGTGAAGAATCTATTCATCCAGTAAATTAGCAGTCTTGTGAAAGTTTGATCAGATATAGAACCAGTATTGTCAATTTTCATAAACTATGTCTTGCTTTAGTGGCAGTAGTGACCTTGAGTACAAATAAAAATTTGCTGCCAAAGCCCATGTGAATTCATAGTTGCAGTACACATTATTTGCTTGTGAATGTGCCCTGAGGAGAAAAGGAAATAAAAACAGTAGTCACTGAAAGAAAAAACAGAATTATGGAAGTAATTTCAGTTCCAAATCTTGTGCTTTGAAATTGTGCTCCATTTGTAACCTTGTAACCATATTTATAAACAATTAAAGTCATCATTCATTAGTTCTTTCATTTCCGGAAACTTTCTAATTTTTTCAGTACCAAATGTGAACTTCAAATACACTGAATTTACAACCCATATTTTGCGTAATGTTCATATCAGTAAAGTCCATTGTTTATACTAATTTGAAACCTGCTGAATATCTGAACCATTTATCCATGAAAAGCGGCCGCTGTGGTTCCATGAAAAGTGATAATAGACTTGGATTTTTGTTTTAATGGTCATCCAATTGTGTAAATAAGGATGTAGTTTTTTTTTTTTTTCTGATATCAAGGATGAAAATTTAGAAAAGCTGCTATACACTGTGATGCATTGATATGTAAATAAATCTAGTATTACTTTATAGATAAAGCTGCTTCAATTTTGTGTATACAATTTTCAATCATTTAATCAATCAGTCAATCAATCAATACTGATCTGCATTTAGGGCAGTCGCCCAGGTGGCAGATTCCCTATCTGTTGCTTTCCTAGCCTTTTCCTAAATGATTTCAAAGAAATTGGAAATTTATTCAACATCTCCCTTGGTAAGTTATTCCAATCCCTAACTCCCCTTCCTAAAAATGAATATTAGCCTCAGTTTGTCCTCTTGAATTCCAACTTTATCTTCATATTGTGATCTTTCCTACTTTTATAAACGCCATTCAAACTTATTCGTCTACTAATGTCATTCCACGCCATCTCTCCGCTGACAGCTCAGAACGTACCACTTAGTCGAGCAGCTCCTCTTCTTTCTCTCAATTCTTCCCAACCCAAATATTGTAACATATTTGTAACGCTACTCTTTTGTCGGAAATCACCCAGAACAAATTGAGCTGCTTTTCTTTGGATTTTTTCCAGTTCTTGAATCAGGTAATCCTGGTGAGGGTCCCATACACTGGAACCATACTCTAGTTGGGGTCTTACCAGAGACTTATATGCACTCTCCTTTACATCCTTACTACAACACCTAAACACCCTCATAACCATGTGCAGAGATCTGTACCCTTTATTTACAATCCCATTTATGTGATTACCCCAATGAAGATCTTTCCTTATATTAACACCTAGATACTTACAATGATCCCCAAAAGGAACTTTCACCCCATCAACGCAGTGATTAAAACTGAGAGGACTTTTCCTATTTGTGAAACTCACAACCTGACTTTTAACCCCGTTTATCAACATACCATTGCCTGCTGTCCATCTCACAACATTTTCGAGGTCACGTTGCAGTTGCTCACAATCTTGTAACTTATTTATCACTCTATAGAGAAAGACATCATCCGCAAAAAGCCTTACCTCTGATTCCACTCCTTTACTCATATCATTTATATATATAAGAAAACATAAAGGTCCGATAATACTGCCTTGAGGAATTCCCCTCTTAATTATTGCAGGGTCAGATAAAGCTTCACCTACTCTAATTCTCTGAGATCTATTTTCTAGAAATATAGCAACCCATTCAGTCACTCTTTTGTCTAGTCCAATTGCACTCATTTTTGCCAGTAGTCTCCCATGATCCACCCTATCAAATGCTTTAGACAGGTCAATCGCGATACAGTCCATTTGACCTCCAGAATCCAAGATATCTGCTATATCTTGCTGGAATCCTACAAGTTGAGCTTCAGTGGAATAACCTTTCCTAAAACCGAATTGCCTTCTATCGAACCAGTTATTAATTTCACAAACATGTCTAATATAATCAGAAAGAATGCCTTCCCAAAGCTTACATACAATGCATGTCAAACTTACTGGCCTGTAATTTTCAGCTTTATGTCTATCACCCTTTCCTTTATACACAGGGGCTACTATAGCAACTCTCCATTCATCTGGTATAGCTCTTCCGACCAAACAATAATCAAATAAGTACTTCAGATATGGTACTATATCCCAACCCATTGTCTTTAGTATATCCCCAGAAATCTGATCAATTCCAGCCGCTTTTCTAGTTTTCAACTTTTGTATCTTATTGTAAATGTCATTGTTATCATATTTAAATTTTTTTACTTCTTTGGCCTTAGTCTCCTCCTCTATCTCGACATTATCCTTGTAACCAACAATCTTTACATACAGCTGACTGAATACTTCTGCCTTTTGAAGATCCTCACATACACACTCCCCTTGTTCATTAATTATTCCTGGAATATCCTTCTTGGAACCTGTTTCTGCCTTAAAATACCTATACATACCCTTCCATTTTTCACTATAATTCGTATGACTGCCAATTATGCTTGCCATCATGTTATCCTTAGCTACCTTCTTTGCTAGATTCAATTTTCTAGTAAGTTCCTTCTTCTTCTTCTTCTTGCGTTACGGCCTCTGTAGGACCACGGACCTAGTAAGTTCCTTCAATTTCTCCTTACTTCCACAGCCATTTCTAACTCTATTTCTTTCCAGTCTGCACCTCCTTCTCAGTCTCTTTATTTCTCTATTATAATAAGGTGGGTCTTTACCATTCCTTACCACCCTTAAAGGTACAAACCTGTTTTCGCATTCCTCAACAATTTCTTTAAACCCATCCCAGAGTCTGTTTACATTTTTATTTACCGTTTTCCACCGATCATAGTTACTTTTTAGAAACTGCCTCATACCTGCTTTATCAGCCATATGGTACTGCCTAACAGTCCTACTTTTAAGACCTTCCTTTCTATCACATTTATTTTTAACTACCACAAAAACAGCTTCATGATCACTAATACCATCTACTAATACCATTTTATTTGAGCATCTGTTCATATAAAATAATTAAAATCATAAACATGGTCATGAGACTGAAAATAATACTTTAATATATTCACATATTGTCATTGCACCTGCAAAAGCCCCCATGTGATCATTTATTTGGAGGAATTTTGACCCACAGCACATACATTATGAAGAGCTAGAATTTTTTGACAGTATTCACACAATTTTGAACCTTAGATGACAGATCCTTACCGGCCAAAGTTCTAAGCTAAAGTATTTCGCATAGCAGTTTTTACAGGCATAAGGTATATTACATTCATTCATATGTTATATTCATATATCATAAGCCTTTAAAAATTACTCTGTAATTGATTTTATTTTACTGTGTTGATCTTCATGAACATTTATTTAAGTATATTCTTAGTTTGCACTTTTCCCCAGGTTACAACTATGGAAGAAGCTTGTAAAGAAGGACAGATTTTTGTAACAACAACAGGTTGTAAGGACATCATTTGTGGAAATCATTTTATGTGTATGAGGAATGATTCCATAGTATGCAATATTGGTCATTTCGACTGTGAAATCCAGGTCAGCTGGCTTGAAAAGAATGCTGTTGAAAAAGTTAATATTAAACCTCAGGTACTTGTTCATTTATTACACAGTTACCGGTAGTTCCTTTTATCAGCTCAATATACAGAAGTACTTATTTAAAAAAATGTGTGTTACAGGTTGATCGATACAAGTTGTCTAATGGCAATCATGTCATACTACTAGCTGAGGGACGTCTTGTGAATTTGGGTTGTGCTATGGGCCATCCCTCTTTTGTTATGAGTAATTCATTTACTAACCAAGTATTGGCTCAGATTGAACTGTGGACCAAACCTGGTGATTATCCAGTTGGTGTTCATGTGCTGAAGAAAAAAGTGAGTGTGATTTGTTTTGTATAGCTTTATTGAGATTATGTAGTCAGAAGTAAATTACTCCTGTGTTCCAAAAACATTGTTTTCCCTGGATCTTTCAAAATATATTAATTTCTCTGTGATCATTTCTCAATTAACCCTGGATAGGTAAGGCTCATGAAATTTATTATGACACGGGTATACATTTCTCGCTATAGGCGGTGTTTGTCTGCAATCTCTATTCTGATTGCCTCATCTATATATATAAAATAACTTGTCCTGACTGACTGACTGACTGACTGATTCATCATCGCCGAGCCAAAACTACTGGACATAAAGAAATGAAATTTTGGGGATATATTCATTTTAAGATGTAGGTGCTCGCTAAGAGAGGATTTTTGGATATTCCGTCGCTAAGGGGGTGAAAAGGGGGGGGTGAAATTTTAAAATGAGTGTATCCATATCTCAAAACTTTAAAAGTTTACAGATGTAAAAATTGGTATTTAGAATCTTCTTTAAAATTAAGGAAACACGTATTTTTTTTGTTTTCAGAAAATCCCAATAGGAGGGGTGAAAAAGGGTGAAAATGGGGGAAAATGGGTTGAATGCCTTTAATCAGGATACCGGTACTTATATCTCAGAAACTGAAGATATTACAGACCTGAAAATTGGTACATTTGATCTCTTTTAAAAATACAGAAACGCGTATTTTTTTGTTTTTGGAAAATCCAATTAATTTTAAAGTTTGCAGATGTAAAAATTGGTATTTAGAATCTTCATTAAAAATAAAGAAACGCGTATTTTTTTGTTTTTGGAAAATCGCAATAGGAGCAGTGAAAAGGGGTGAAAAAGGGGTCGAATGCATTTCATGAGTCTACTTATATTTCAGAACCTGAAGATATTACAGACCTGAAAATTGGTGTTTGGGATCTCCTTAAAAAATAAAGAAACACATATTTTTGTTTGCGTAAAATCCAATTAATGGGGGGAGTGAAAAGGGGGTGATTTTTTAAAATGGATGTATCTATATCTCAAATATTTTAAAGTTTATAGATGTAAAAATTGGTATTTAGAATCTTCTTTAAAAATAAAGGAACACGTATTCTTTTGTTTTCGGAAAATCCCAATAGGAAGGGTGTAAAAGGGTTAATAATGGGTTGAATGCCTTTAATGAGGCTACTTATATTTCAGAACCTGAAGATATTACAGACCTGAAAATTGGTATTTTGGATCTTCTTTAAAAGTAAAGAAACACGTATTTTTTCGTTTTTGGAAAATCCAAATATTGGAGGGTGAAAAGCGGGGGTGAATTTTTTAAAATGAGTGTGTCTACAACTTAAAACTTTAAAATTTACAGATGTAAAAATTGGTAGTTCGAATCTCCTCTAAAAATAAAGGAACATGTATTTTTTGTTTCCTGTAAATCCTAATAGGAGGAGTGTAAAAGGGTGAAAAATGGCTTGAATGCCTTTAATGAGGATACATATATCTCAGAAACGAAAGATATTACAGACCTGAAAATTGGTGTTTGGGATCTCCTTTAAAAATAAAGAAACACGTATTTTTTAGTTTTTGGAAAATCCAATTAATGGCGGTTAAACAGGAGTGACAAATTGGGGTGAATTTTTGAAAGACTATATCCACAGAATATCTTGGAAACGTAAAATGTTACAGACGTAAAAAGTGGGTGTTTGGAATCTCCTGTAAATGTAAAGAAACATAGGTGATTTGTTTTTGGAAACTCCGCTTAAGGGGAACTCAAAAGGGGTGAAATTTTAAAATGAGAATTTTTACAGTATATCTAAAAAAACTTAACATGTTACAGAAGTGAAAAATGGTATTTTTTTATCTCTATTAAACATAAAGAAACGTGTATTTTTAGTTTTCGGAAATACCACTCGGGTGGAAGGGGGGGGGAGGGGGTAAAAGTGACTGAAAATGGTGTTGAATTCTTTTAATTAGCCTACTGATATCTCAAAAATGAAGATGTTACAGACGTGAAATTTGATATTTGCAATCTGCTTTAAAAGTAAAGAAACACGTATTCTCGGAAAATCCCTTGAAGGCGCGGGGGGGGGGGGGGGGGGAGGTGAAAGAATTGAAAAATTAATTGACTTAATTCTATGAGAATTCATACATCTAATAAATATAAAGTTGTTACAGACGTGTAAATTCATATTTGGATCTCCTTTAAAAACAAAGAAAAACGCATTTGGTGGGGAAACCATCTTGGAGGGCGGGAGTGTAAAGGAGTTGAATTCCTTTCATGAGGACACATAAATCAAAAACTCTGAAGAAGTTAGAGTCGTGATAATTGGTATTTAGAAGATCCTTTACTATTAAAGAAACCAAGTATTTTTTGAGCGGAAAATTCACTTCGGGGGGGGGGGGGGAGTATTGTGAAATAAAGTGAAAAAAGTAAATTTTTTTATGGGGATACTTATATCTCAAAACTGAAGGTAATAGACATGAACATTGGTGTTTGGAATCTCCCTTAAACATAAAGAAACAAGCATTATTTTAATATTTTTTGGGGGTGGTGGCGGTAAATAAACTTAACGGCGGTGGGGTGTAGAAGGGGGTGTATCCAATTGATTTTACTGTTATTAATGTACTTATAAGCATCCTCCGTTGCTCAGGCGGCAGCGCGCCGGCCTCTCACAGCTGGGTGCCGTGGTTCAAATCCCGGTCACTCCATGTGACATTCGTGCTGGACAAAACAGAGGCGGGACAGGTTTTTTTCCGGATACTCCGGTTTTCCCTGTCATCAGCCATTCCAGCAACACATAATAGTAATAATAAAAATAATAATATTAATATTCCGGACCGTCGTCAAATGTGCGGACCACGCTGGTAACGGCTCCTGGACAAATGACTAAGAATGCAGTCCGGCCGCGGGTTCAGTGCCGCCAAGGCACCCAATATGACACCACGCCAGATCTCCTGAAGGATTTTATCCATATTAAAAATGATTATAGGAAAAGATGGCAAAGATTTACGGACCCAACTGACCGGGAGGAATACCTGAGCCTAGCCCGGGAAGTACGAAATTGATTGCTGGAAAGGAAGATTGAAAAATGGGAGGAAACCTGCCATGAAATAATAGAAAACCAGTCAGATCGGGAATTTTGGTGGATTCTCGCAGAAAACGACTCAGTTCGCGAATTTCGGCGGATTATATATCTAAAACAATAAGCATTCAATTATAAATTTCAGTATAATACCGTAGCGAAGCACGGGTATCTTGCTAGTTAGTAATAAAACTGATCTTAAGCAATAATTCAGTGTGCTTGTTATGCGTGTAGTGGTCCCAAATCTTTACTTTGAGGATTCATCACAAATGTTACGATCATTTACTTTTAGTGGATATTGATTTTTGAAGCTGAATAAGAGAGGTGGTAGGTTTATTTTATTTTACGTCTGTTCATGCACTCCTGGGAGCAGTTTGTGGATTAGTATTTGTCTTGAAGATATTAGGAGTGAATCTGAAATTATTTTGTAGTCATCTAATTAAAATTTAATTGAAATATAATCATAGTTATTTTGTTCTCATGCTTACAGATAAGACAGTAATATGAATAAAACAGTCTGTTTTATCGATCTAATTTAATTCATGATAACTCAGTTTAGTACACACATTATATATACAAACAATTATATTCGACCATGAAATGACCCCTCTCCACCAACTGCTGAATATTTAAAGTCTATATCCTCACAGTAGGTAGTCCGGCTTGCCAATATTACCTGGACGGTTATAATCCTAATTGACACTTGGATACAAATGTAATGGACTAGTATAACTTGGAAACAATTCTCTAAAACCATGGGTGAATCGTAGAAATATCGAGCTTGATGAGGTGTTGTTGTTATTATTATTATTATTATTATTATTATTATTATTATTATTATTGTTGTTGTTGTGAGGTGTGGTTATGAAGTCGTTTACGTCTATTAGTAGTATTATTATTGTTATTATTTACGTAGTTATGTACAGACTTTATTTGGTATAAATCGTGGTCGTATCATTTATGATTTGTGTCTTGTGTAACAAAACGTGAGGTTATGTCATGACACGTTTCTGTATGTATATTAGTAAGAGTTTATTTAATGTAAGAACACATAATTAATAGTATATAATTTATTATTAACTGTAAATATGCTGTATAAATCCAATGCAATGTTGTGCAACACAGGATAATAGTCCAGAACAACGTATCTTTGTCACTAGAGAGTTACAGAAAATTTGATCTATTTGTAAATAGGTTATTGGAGACTAAGAAATTACGAGAAAACGTGTTGTGTCATACTTTTATAGAAGCCTGTCCAGGCAATGTATATAAAGAGGCAGTCTTGCGAGTTGGAGTCCAGTTGTTAGCGAGAGTTGCTAGTGAAAGTCGTGAACTCATGTTGTGATTTTGTTGTGTTGGTATTTGGTTGACATGCTAATGTTGCAGTCGTCTTCTTCTTCTGCTACTTCTTAGCAGTGTTTTGTTCAATATGGTGATTTATTAATGTATGTGTATAATGTGTGTTTAATTTGCTAATAAAACAGTGTACACAATTGACAGCACCACGTGTGTGCGTCTTTGTGGTTGCAACATTGGCGACCGTGATAGGACTTGAGAATAATTTTTGGTAGTGAATAAGAGTGTAAATGGGAATCAGAACAAAATACAAGTGATAATGGAAAATATGTCTGTAAAACAGCTTCAAGTCGAACTTGCAAAAAGAACGCTTCCGACAAACGGCAATAAGAAATCATTGAAGACATGGCTACGAGAAGACCTCATTAAAAATGAACCCAAAAGTATTTTTATCACGGTGGACGAACAAACGGACTTTTACGTATAGAACACCTTGAGGTAGATAATCAGTAGAAGTACACGTCATTTTTAAAGTACCACATCAGCTAAGGAGTCGGAATGATACGGGTGCAGACTACATGACGACTGACTGGAGGTCAAGGGAAAGCTTAGGCTGTGGATAGGCGAGATAGGAGTAGCCAGTGAGATAGCTTTATTTGAACGGCCACATGACCCAATGACGTACACATCGTCCAATCCTGACGTAGTGACAATCTAATACAGCTGCTTATAATCGCATGGTTTACAATCGTAAGCTCTAGAAATATATGTGAAAATTGTAACAGAATATATTACACGGACTTGTCATCGGAAGATGAGGTAAATATAGTTAAAATGTGTTCCAACTTAATGAGCTTGATACAGGCACTCCAAAAGTAATTCCACGTTAACAGAACAAATTTTGAAAGTAAATGACAAGATTTCAGGCGTTAATTCACAAGTTAATTCCATGTTAACAGAACAGATTTCCGACATTTCGAAAGTAAATGACAAAATTTCAGATGTCAATTTCCACCTTAACAGAACAGATTTTCGAACAAATTTCGAAGGTAAATGACAAGATTTCTGAAGCTAATAGAGTTTTTTTCTTTTTCAAAATGGCGCCCGGTAATGACGACGTAGTGTTTTATCCTACGAGTAAATTAACCGTAAAATTTGACGAAAAGTGCGGAAAATGTCGAAGATTAGTGAAAATGGAATGTTGTGTGATTCATGTGATCGATGGTGGCATTATAAGTGCGGAAATTGCCCTAGAGATGTAAAAACTAATGAAAATGTTGACTGGATTTGTGAGCAGTGTGTTCAGAATGTTGTAGTTGGCGACGGCGTTGACGATGAAGCACCGAAAACAATCGATGAGAAATATAAAAGTGCATTAGAAATTATAAACATTCTACAAAAGGACAATGAGACTCTTAAAGTTGAAAATCAAGAATTAAAAGAAAGACTGCGATCGCTAGAATTTGGGGCTGACCATTCTTCGAGTGATATACCGGTACCAGTAACAAACTCGAGCACGTGGTGTCAAGTAGCTCGTGGGTGGCCGGAAATAAACATCAGAAATAGGTTTTCTGCCCTAAATAATTTAATTCTGGAAGAAAGTTATCGCGCGCGTGAAACCAAATCATCGCGATCCGCTGCCGTTGTCATGCCGAGGTTAAAATTTAGGCCTAGATTTCAGATTCAAGACCCAGTTAGGCCTAAATCAGCAAAGGTAGCTGTGTTTGGTGATAGCCAAGGAAGGGGAATAGCGGGAGTTGTTGAAGATTATGACCATGTACAAATTAGAGAATTTTACTTTTGTATGTTGACAGTTGATATAGATAATGACGAAACAGTTGACAGTAGATTATTGTATTGTATGGACACGAGACGTAATAAAAAATCACGATCAGCTAGTCTTGTATTAAACACGCTTTCAATTAACACCCGTAAAACATATCATGGTGCCGAAAGCCTGGGAATACGGAATACAGGAGAAAATAACATACAACAATATTTAATCTTGTGTAATACGTGATAAGGTGTTGATTGAAAAACTTGTGACTATCGGCCCCTTCGTCAACCTGCGTTTCACTACGACAAGGGAACAGATAAGTACTTACACGGTTTTAATACTATTTTGAATGTTGTTAGAGCACTAAAAACTTGCTTTTATACACGGTTGAGTGCTCCTTGATTTTCAATCATCTCAAAATACTATATTTGATTGCAATATATTTTAGCCGCCATGTTGTTGTCATATAACCTGCAAAGAGGTCATAATCTCTAGGAGACTCTAACAACGACAGGGTGACAACTACCGCTATCTCCCGAGCATTTCTGTAACTACAAAAGGAAACACATTGTCAGACACGTCACGAGAAAATTCACGGAACATTATTACACTAACCGACTAACAAGAAAGAATGTCTCAGTCCTCGCTTGACAAGCTAAAAAGGAAACGCACTACTCAGCGTTCCAACGTTACACGTTTTACTAAACAGATAAATGATTTCAGCGATACTGCGGCGCTGGACGATGTAGAACACTGCTTGGAACGCCTTAAAGACACTTTTGAGAGCTTAATCGTTCTAGATGATGCTATACACGATCTGATTGAGAACGACGACTATGACGAGGATATACAAGTCTGTGAAAATTACATAGACAGTGCTAAACGTGCAATGCGGAAGGCTAATAAACTTATAAAGGCAAAGAATTCACAAGACGCACATGCTTGCTCAGCTACTACTACGTCACCCATAGCTACTTCCGGTTAAGCTTCCTACTATTAGAATAGAGACCTTTTCAGGAGACATAGAATCATGGCCATGGTTCTGGGAGCAATTTCAGGCTTCGGTGGACAAGAACTCAGCGGTATCGGTGATAAACAAACATGTATTCCTTCGAGGATATCTCGACGGTGAACCCAAACATCTGGTGGATGGAATATCAGTAACGGCCGATACTTACGAACAGGTGAAGAAGATTCTGGAGTCCCGTTATGGGGATAAAAACAGAATTATTCAATCCCACCTGGATTTTTTGGAGCATTTGCAACCTGCACATTCCGACAGTCCTGAGATTCTCAATGCCACGTATATTGAGTGTCACCGACGGATTCAAGCGCTGACAGCTCTAGGTGAAGATGTAGACGTCTATGGGAAAACTGCTAGCCCCTAAAATTCTTCGCGCATTTCCTGACTATCTTTGTCGCCGATGGCTACTTAACACCAAGAGGTTGGAAATACCAGAAAGCAGTATCTCGCGTCTAATGCAGTTTTTGAACGAAGAGGTGGAGTTTGCCTTGACTACGCAGAAGATACGTTGCGACCGGCCATTTTCGACTACTTATACTCCGACAGCAGCGGCTCTCCATGTTAACACCAGACCTAACAAGCCGAAGAGAAAGAATATCAAACAAGTCGCAGAACCATATTGCGTTTTTTGTGAGAATCGAGGTCATTGGGGTCAAGATTGTCAAACAATTACGAACAACCAGGAGAGAACTGAAAAACTGAAGAAAGCGAACAGATGCTTCCTTTGTCTTAGACGAGGCCATCACTCTAAAGACTGTGCGAAGAAGAATAAGGTATCATGTTCCATATGCAAGAAGACACACCACGTGTCAATTTGTGGAGGAGATGAGAGAGAAGCTGTAGCGGTGGGCAAGATAGATGTAAACACGCCCTCCAACTTCACGTATCTTCAAACTGCTCGGGTTTGGATAACTGGCCCGACTGGACTGACCAAACTTACACGGTGTATTTTAGATGCTGGAAGTCAGTCCAGTTTTATCGAAACAAGCCTCGTGGATCAGCTCAAGCTTACTGTTGTCGAAAAAAGGAAACTGTCTGTTACGGCATTTGAGTGTGATCGACACACGGTTACAACACGTAGGGTTGTCCAGTTTAACATCAGTGGCGTATGGTCGAAAACTAATATAATGATAACAGCTTTCGAGAGCGAAAACAAGTATTCCCCGCATCCTGCTGTTCCACACGATGTCTTATTCTTTATCATGCGCCGGAACGTTGCAATTAGCAGACCCCAAGGACAATGAAAGCGACCTCCCTATTGAACTTCTCATAGGTGGTGATCACTACTGGAAGGTGATCCGAGATGGCCAACCAATACGCCTTTCTGAGTCCATAGTACTTCTCCCGTCTAACTTGGGTTGGGTTCTTAGCGGAAACAAGTCAGGAATCACAGTCCATCATGTCGCTATAAATCATGTTCATACAAGTCAAGAATTTGAACCTAAAGATGACAGCATGCTACAATTCTGGGATTTAGAGACCATGGGAATAAGAGAGCAGCAAGGTAGAACACTTTCTAGGAAGGACGCTACCATTCTTCAACAGTTTCACGATTCATTTCGTATGAAAGAGGGGCGGAGAGTAGTGTCTCTACCCAGAAAACAGGAAGTTATCTTGCCATCAAACCGCGTCAACGCCAAGAATCGCTTTAGATCACTTGAAAGGAAACTTCACGACAATGCTGAGTTTCGAGAAATGTACTGTTCACAAATGACTGACTATATTGAGAAGGGTCATGTTGAAATGACTGCTGCAGAAGATAATCTAAGCGATGTTTTCTACCTACCACACCACGCTGTCAAGAAAGAGAGGAATGGAGCTATCAAATGGAGGATTGTTTTCGACGCTTCGTCACACGAGAGAGACTCGCCATCTCTTAACGACACTCTGGAAGCAGGACCAAACCTCCTTCCTGAAATTCTGTCAACGCTAATCTGCTTTTGTACATATCGAAAAGCAATAGTCGGAGATGGAACTCAAGCCTTTTTGCAACTGTACCTAGATGAAAAAGACAGAGACTTAACCAGACTTTTCTGGTATCATGTCCAGAAGGGGGAAGATGGTAACTGGCAAACAGCAGATGAAATTGTCACGTACAGGTTCACGCGGCTACCGTTTGGTCTTACGTGCAGTCCTTTCCTTCTATCTGCGACTCTACGTGAACTGGCTTCAAGGTGCAGTAACACATACCCCACAGCAGCAGAACTCTTAGATCAGAGCACATTTATGGACGACTTCGTTGCTGGTGCTGACGACGACAATGGGGTCATAAGCTTATATTACGAAGTAAGCTCCATGCTCAGGCACATACGACTACCAATGGATAAATGGGCAACAAACTCGGAAACACTTAAGAGCGTTTGGCAGTCTGAGAGACGAGATATCAAACAAGAAACTGGAGTATTAGGTATCAGGTGGAACACAGAATTGGACTGTATCCTTTTCGATCATCGAGAAATTACTGAAAAGCTAGCTCACATTCCTACCACGAAACGTCAGCTCTTACAAGGAACAGCAAGATTTTACGATCCACTGGGGTTATTCTCACCCGTCTCAATTGTTGGAAAGTTAATCTTCCAAGATACTTGGTGTCGAGGCATAGAGTGGGATGAGATTCTTCCACAGGATATAGCCTTAAAATGGCAACTTTGGATCTCGAGCATCAAACAGCTGTCACTTATAAACGTCCCGAGGTGGACTGGAATGTGTAAACAGATGCCAAACGCTACGCATATCCATGTGTTTTGTGACGCTTCTGAGAGAGCATATGGAGCCACATTGTACACTAGAACGGTAACAGACGATAATATATCAATACACTTGGCCTGCAGTAAAAGCAGATTGTCTCCAGTTAAAAGGATTACACTCCCACGACTAGAACTTCTGGCTACTTTGATAAGTTCCCGCCTCTTGAAATATTTTTGCCAGTCAACAGGATTTGACAGCACGCGAGCTACCCTATGGTCGGACTCTATGGTGGCCCTCGGTTGGGTACGGAGTGACCCAAATCGCTGGAAGACATTCGTATGCAACCGCGTGACAGAAATTCAAGACTATCTGTCGCTGGTTCAGTGTCAATATTGTCCCAGTGAAGACAACCCCGCAGACCTTCTGACGCGTGGAATGTTAGCGACAGATCTAAATTCCTCTTCATTATGGTGGAATGGACCACAATGGCTTGCTGAGGCTCCCACTTCTTGGCCACAGGAAATCTCACGTCAGAAAGTATCACTACCCGAATCTAAGGAGGCAAACCCTCAAGTCCTTGTAATCAGTGCCAATGAATCACTGATAGATATTTTACGATATAGTTCGTATTGGAAGGTAATACATATCACCTGTTGGATTTTACGTTTCGTGGAGGTGACACGGAGAAGAGTGGAGTATCCACGCCATTTGACAACCACAGAATTAGAAGCTGCAAGGCTCTACTGGATACGCCGAGTTCAGCAGGAATGTTTCTGTACAGAGTTTACTGCCCTGACACGAAAGGAACCGGTACCGGCTACATCCAAGATTGCACGATTCCATCCACTTCTAGAAGACAATCTGATTCGACTTGGTGGTAGGCTCCAGTTTGCAGATCTTTCCGAGAATGAGCGAAACCCCCTACTTCTTGATGGCTCTCATCATTTCACTAAATTATTGATAAAAGAAACGCACGTAAGACTTCATCACATGGGAGTTCGTGTTGTGTTATCAGAATTGCGTCGTGAATTCTGGATTTTGAAAGCTAGGCAAGTAATCAAGAAGGTCATTTACTCATGCCTTCCCTGCAAAATAACACACGCCAAGAGATGTGAACAGATAGAAGCTCCTTTGCCATTGGACCGGTTAAGTTTCAACGGCCATTCACCGTTTGTGGTGTAGATTTTGCGGGCCCGTTGTTCATGAAGGCTGGAGCTGCAGAGAAGAGATGCTACATCGCGTTGTTTACCTGCGCAACGACAAGAGCCATTCATCTCGAGCTTACAACTGACTTGTCAACTGATAAATTCCTACTTGCCTTTCAGCGCTTCGTAGGAAGACGTGGACTTCCGAACACCATGTATTCAGACAATGCTCGAACGTTTCACGCCGCCAACAAAGAAATATCTGAACTCCAGGAATTATTAGAAGATTCAAGAGTACAAACTCACTTGTCACACCACCATGTTACATGGAAATTTATAGTACCAAGAGCCGCATGGTGGGGAGGCTTCTGGGAAAAGATGGTAGGGTCCACTAAGATGTGCCTCAAGAAGATACTCGGACGAGCTCAAGTAGACGAGGAAGGGCTAAATACTATTTTGGTGGGGATCGAGGCCACTCTAAACTCGCGCCCTATTACCGTAGATGACAGTAACTCTGATATCCTGACACCTTCACACTTCCTCATAGGAGAAAGGCTGATATCTCTTCCAAGTACACCAGATACTTCCATCTATCAAGATTTGACTAAGGTGTACAGACAGAGACAAAAGTTAATCTTACACTTTGAGCAAAGATGGAAAAGGGAATACCTCCTTCAATTAAGGAGTTACCACGAAGTGAAGCAGATCAAAAAAGAAACCGAACTACGGATAGGTGATGTAGTACTTTTACAAGAGGATCTGAAGCCTAGACTGGCGTGGAAACGAGGCCGAATTTGTGAACTGCACCGAGGACGAGATGACAGAATCCGAACAGTCATTCTTCAGCTCCCGGATCGCTCAATGGTCACAAGACCAGTGCAGCTGGTCGTTCCCTTAGAAATCGACCGACCAGGGTGGGGAGGATGTTGAAGATTATGACCATGTACAAATTAGAGAATTTTACTTTTGTATGTTGACAGTTGATATAGATAATGACGAAACAGTTGACAGTAGATTATTGTATTGTATGGACACGAGACGTAATAAAAAATCACGATCAGCTAGTCTTGTAATAAACACGCTTTCAATTAACACCCGTAAAACATATCAGGAGTGATTAACAACGAGAATATAGCAGCAACCGGAGAAATATATCCAGGAGCTTCTATCAGCAGTGTCCTGGAAAACTTAGAAGAAGCAGCTAGGAACTTCGGGAGCGACGATGCAGTGCTTATCATCGGTGGGACGAACGACGTAGCTCACGACGACGCCAAGAATATAAGATCACAACTTAAACATACACTAGGGAAGCTGACCCACACTAACGTCTTTATAGTGAACGTGCCCCACAGGCATGATTTGAGTAGAGACTCGTGTGTAAACATTGAAGTGGACAAGGTCAATACAGATACTGTTAAAATTTGTAAACATTTTCGGAATACTCAGGTTATTGAATGCAGCAGTTTTGAGAGATATTGTTATACAAAACATGGCCTCCATCTAAACAATTCAGGTAAACGAAAGATAGCAAATATTGTTCTAGATTTTATTAATCTTAAGATATGTACTGTAAAACAGGCAACTCCCTTGAGTTATAATACTGACCAGGAAAACTAGTAGAAAGAGCCAGCTGTACTTCAAGCTGGCTTAGTCAACTAGAAAATGAAACTCAGGAAAGTAAGGAATTTCAAGTTACCCAATTGCAACAGTCAAGTTTTAGGGAGGAAGGGGGTCTGAGATTGCTCTTGGTAAACTGTCAAAGTGTAATAAATAAACAATTAAAATTCAGTACATTGATAGAATCTTATGAGACTGATGTGGTGATAGGAGTGGAATCGTGGTTGAGAGAAGGGGTGCGTAATAGAAAAGTATTTCCAGAAGGGTATACAGTCTATCGTAGAGACCAAGGAGATAAAAAGGGAGGGGGGTGTTTATTCTGGTGAAGGAAACTTATTGTTCACATGAATGGTTTACCGATGAAAGGGATGAAATATTAGGGACAAAATTAGTTTGTGATAATATGAAGGAGGTGGGAATTATAGGAACATACAGGCCTGGAAGAGAGGAAAGAGACATTGAAATATTTGAGAAAATAATAGATTATACTCATAAAAACAATAATAATGATATGGTAATAATTGGGGGAGATCTAAATTTGCCTGAAGTTGAATGGAATGGAGCTGCAAGTGAAGCCCATGAACAGAAACTGGCAAATAAGTTAATTTGGGAGGGAGGATTTACACAAGTAGTTCAAGAACCGACTCGTCTCAATAACTTACTAGATGTATTCTTGGTTAAACCATGGGAAATTGTTGATAAAACTGAGGTAATTGAAGGAATAGAAGACCATAAGGCTGTAGTAATGGATGTAGGACTCGTACCAAAAAGGCTTAATAAGAGGGTTACACAAGACAAGAAATTGTACGGAAAAACTAAAGTTGATGAATTTGGGACTTACCTTAAATCACAATTCAGTTGTTGGATAAGTGAAGGGAGTAATGTGGATACACTTTGGGCTAAATTTAAAGGAATCATTTGGGAAGGAGAGAAGAGATTCGTACCTGTTAAGAAGAGTAAAATGACCTCAGACCCTGTTTATTATACAAGGGAAATAAGAAAATTAAAAAGAAAATGTAGAATAGTAAACAAGAAAATCAAAGAGGGTAGGGAGAGTAGAGAAACTAGAAAACAGCTAATGAGGGAACTGAATAGAGTGAAAAAGGAAGCAAAAGAGAATTATATGAATGGCATACTTCAAGAGGGTAATGACCACAAAGGGAAATGGAAAAAGCTGTATTCATATATCAGGAATCAAAAAGGAAAAGGAATCCAAATTCCTACAATGGTGGGAGAAGGGGGTGAACACTATTTAACAGATACTGAGAAAGCAAACCTATTTAGTAGGGAATTCTGATATTCAGTAGATGATTGTCAAGAGTTGGAAACTGAAACAGAAGATAGAGAGGGAGAGAGACAGAGGGAAACAAGAAGCTTCTCATTCACAAATGAAGATATTCTCAGAGAAATTCAACTGCTTCAGCAAGGAAAAGCAGCAGGAAGTGATCAAATTACTGGGGAGGTATTAAAGACAATGGGGTGGTACATAGTGCCTTATTTAAAAATTTTCTTTGACTATGTCATAAATAATAATGTAATACCAAAGGAATGGAAGGAATCTATAATAATACCAATTTATAAAGGAAAGGGTGATAAAAGGAAACCAGAGAACTACAGACCAATCAGCCTGACCAGTATAGTTTGTAAAATACTGGAGAGTTTAATATCAAAGTACATCAGAGGGATATGTGATGATAAAAATTAGTTCATGTGGAGCCAGTATGGATTTAGAAAGAAATTTTCTTATGAGGCACAACTGGTGGGATTTCAGCGGGACATATCAGATCAGTTAGATTCAGGAGGCCAGTTAGATTGCATAGCCATAGATCTTTCCAAAGCCTTTGATAGAGTGGAACATGGAATATTATTAAAGAAATTGGAGGGAATAGGATTGGACGTAAGGGTTACACGTTGGATAAAAACATTTCTAAATTCAAGGGTTCAGAAAGTCAAAGTAGGAAATGATGTATCGCAGGAAGAGAAAGTTTGGAAGGGAATTGCACAGGGTAGTATAATCGGTTCGTTACTTTTCTTTATATATACAAATGATTTACGGAACAATATAACATCAAAAATAAGATTATATGCAGATGACATAATTGTTTATAGGGAAATAAACAGCATTGAGGATTCTACAAACAGGAGCTTTAAAACTGAATTTGAATATACTTTGGATGAGGTAGTTATCCCAAGAGATGGCAAGTGCAAATACTTAGGTGTGAGATTTGAATGTAATTTGCACTGGAAGGGTCATGTTGATGACATTGTTGGGAAAGTATACAGATCGTTACATCATAATGAGGCTACTTAAAGGATGCAACAAAGAGTTAAAAGAAAAAAGTTACGTAAGTATGGTTCGTCCATTATTGGAATATGCAAACAGTGTTTGGGATCCTCACCAAGAATACCTAATAAAAGAAATAGATAGTGTGCAGAGGAAAGCAGCAAGATTTGTAACAGGGGATTTCAGGAGAAAGAGTAGTGTATCAGAATTGTTAAAGGAACTTAGGTGGGAAAGTTTAAGTGAGAGAAGGGAGAAAACTAGACTTATAGGATTATATAGAGCCTATACAGGAGAAGAAGCATGGGGAGATATCCGTGAGAGGCTTCAGTTGGAAAATAATTATATCGGTAGGACTGACCACAATTATAAAATTAGAAGGAATTTTAGCAGAAGCGATAGGGGTAAATTTTCATTCATTGGGAAGGGTGTGAAAGAGTGGAGCAGTTTACCAGGGGTAGTGTTTGATCCTTTTCCAAAATCTGTACAGATATTCAAGAAGAGAATAAACAGCAATAGAGAAAATAAATGAAGTGTTAGACGGCATTCGACCTGTGCAGGTTAATGTAAATAAAAAATGTGTGTGAATAAATTAATTCCATCCCCTGGTCTAAGGAGTTTGGACAGCCAAAGTAGAGGACTGCCTGTAGGGGTGAAGTACAGTGGGGACTTCGAGGGCCCTGGGACCGCTACGGTAGCTGTGAAGGCTGTTCAGGAACTCTGAAAAGTGGTGGCAAAAGGGGCTCTGGTTAAGACGCAGCAGGTCATTATGCTACTTAGGTTCCAGAATGGGTAAAAATAAAAAATAATAAGTAAATAAATGCAATGTAAAGTTTAATCTTATACCAGTTGTATAGTATCATTTGAAGTAATTCCACATACTGTATATCAGTTGACTATATTTGTAAGTAGTACAGGAGATATTATAAGTAGAATTTTGTAAACAATATAAATTTATTAAGGATGAGCTGTGTGTTTAATAGAAAAAATTGTTAGCGTAAATTGTATAATATTGTATTATAGGAAAATTTTCTTCTCTTAATTTAATGTTCAGTGCTTGATAATAATGTATTTTAGTGTACCATTTGCCACCGAGGTAGACACCTCATTTGCAAATAAAGAGAATTTGATTTGATTTGAAATTTCTCAAGTGTACACGCAGGTTTACAAAGTGGAACAGTGCATAGAATCGAAGATTTCAACCATAGATCATAAAATTTCATCCCAAATTAGCAACTTCACCAGTCAAGTAATACAGCAGATATTGGACATCAGGTGAAAACTGGGACAGTTTGAGCATATCGATAATAGAGTAAGCCATTTGGAAGGGGACATCTCGAACCTCAAGAAGGAGTTGGAAATCCAGGTTTCCGGCATCAAACAACAGGTTGAGGGGAAATTTTCTACCGTCGAGGGAAATTTTGGGAGCCATATTTCTGCCATTGAAGGAAGGTTAGAAAAACAGATTTCGGCCATCAAGGGAGATACTCAGAATACCTTTGTGCGGTAGAGGATAAATTAAATCAACAGGACCTAACCTCATGCCCTCAAACCCCTCAACCTAACCGGCAGTACAGGACACCAAGGCCCAAAGGTGGTTATAGAAAGCCTTCTCGAATTTCACGGGCGACTGAAAGAGACCCCGACTAGCTTCATCGAGGGATCGGTCAGGCTATTAGGAAGGACTAATCTGCCAGAAGACATTTGTTCTGTTAACGTGGAATTACTTTTGGAGTGCCTGTATCAAGCTCATTAAGTTGGAACACATTTTAACTATATTTACCTCATCTTCGCTCAACTCGTCACACCGCAGTTAAAGGGGCAACTCGCTACTTGGTGGAAAACGTGAAGGGCTTAAACTTAAATTGGACTGATTTCAAGAGGAAATTCCTTGCTAAGTTTAATTCCGAGGGGGTGAAGAGTTCTGTGAAAAGCAACCTACTGAGTGATGCACAACCCACCGGCATGAGAACTAGCGCATTTGTCCTCCAGTAGTACCAGCTCTTCAAGCGGCTACATCCTGAAGCAAGAATGAGATCTTACAACACATCGTGGCGCTACTCCACGATAAGATAAGACCCCTATTGAAGGTATCGCAACCGAGATCCTTTGATGCTCTGCATAAAATCATCACCCAGTTGGAAGAACAACACAAGAGTAAAGCCACAGAAGAGACCAGCTCGGTTAGGAAATGCTACCAGTGTGGAAGAATGGGACACCTGAAGAACGAATGTTCAACTTTGGCGTCGGAATACTAGGTCTGGCCCATTCTAGATTGAGGGTGGATGGATCTGGGAACAGTAATGTGCCTCAAGACCTGACAGACAAACAATCCTGATCAAGTAGGAAAGGGATTGATCAGACTGAGCAGAACAGACCGACCATGCCCAGCTATCATCCTGAGGATAGCATACCTGCCACCTTTCCCAATTATTCTATTATTTCTCCCGATTTTAGCTTATTTTTTGGTGAACTTCAAACATTTGTTTTCAAATTCCGCCATTTCAGCTTTTCTACGCCAGTGGCCGGAAGTCCTTCGTTCATTGGTCGCTTTCAAACGAAATATCGGCGTTTATTAATGCGAGAAATGTGTGCGAATGTGCAATATTTATAGAAACCTGTATACTGCGACGCATATATAGAATGTCAATCTCTTGTTCTCGCGTGTTATGTTTGTGTTCGTTCACAGTTCACATCTGCCTAGTCGGTTCTAGAGACTAGTCGCTAGTCATGGAGTCTTTTTTAGTAATTCAGAAACAGGATTTCAATTATAACGACTAGTGACTTTTGTAGAGATTACAGGAGCCATTTGGAGACAATTATGACTAATTTATCTCATTATAAATAAAATAAGAGTTTTGTCTGTACATTGCTCAGAATTTAAAAAGAATGATACTTCTATGCCGCTCGTGACCACAGTAACAAGGGGAAATGCACGTTTTAATTTTATGTTATGTCTGTGTGTGTATGTATGTATGTATGTATGTATGTATGTATGCTCATCATGAGAAAAAAAATGAAGAGAAATTAATGAAAATCTGTATATGAAGTCGGAGAATAAGTCTCTACAGTCTAGGCCATAAAATTTAATTCTAAAATATTTGTTATTATTGGCCCTATCGATAAATACTACATAACTAAAGTTATATATTATTAAATTTCCTATCATTTATGTCATACATTTTTACCATACCAGGTATCTTAACAGAGTTATTCGTGAATTTGTATTTTTAACTGAGCTCAATAGCTGCAGTTGCTTAAGTGCGGCCAGTATCCAGTATTTGGGAGATAGTGGGTTCGAACCCCACTGTCGGCATCCCTGAAGTTGGTTTTCTGTGGTTTTCCATTTTCACGCTAGGAAAATGCTGGAGCTGTACTTCAATTATGGCCACAGCCACTTCCTTCCCACTCCTAGACATTTCCTGTCCCATCGTCGCCATAAGATTTATCTGTGTCGGTGCGACGTAAAGTTTTTGGATTTTTGTTTCTAAGTCTGTATCAGCACTGAGGTACGAGAAAATGGGTGAACAGAATTTAAAGAAAATCGGTATGTAAAGTCAGGGAACTACACTCTACGCTGTAAATTATTTTATTCATGCTGTTCGAAATGGTAGTTTAGGGGAAGGTCCCAAAAATGTAATTTTTAATTACCTACCATATCTTATTAGTCATATTGAAAAGTACTACATAACAAAATTTATAGAGAATACAATTTCCAATTATGTGTGTCTTATTCAGTTTTACCGTACCAGCTATAATGATATTGGTGATGGTGATTAAATTGTGAAGAATGAGAAAAAAGTCATGAAGGAATGATCGCTTGAATAATAACATGAGAGGGAGTCATGAAGAAAAGGACGACTCCCTTTACATTAGATGTTCTAATATCACAAAGTTGGAAGAAAACTAATATTGATCAACAATAACATTACATTGACCATTGTTTGTTGTAATATACTTTGTGTATTCTGCTGCCCTTTATCTCTGATAGATGGGATTACTGCTGTGTAGGTGCACATAGAGTATAACAGCCTGCCTGAATATTGGCGGCAGGTAACTGGGGAGTTAGAGATCTCTCTTCTTTAGCATGCCATTCCGCTGGTTCATAAATTTTCTGACACTACTGGTTCGTAACACACTGGATCATCATAGTGTTCCAGCTATTCGATCCCTACTCTGAGGCAGTGATTGGAATAGAGCAGTGTGCACACTTAAATGGAATAATTACACAGGAGTGTTCGCAATTGTTTGCGGCCTGGTCATTCTAGCTCTGGAACTTTGAACTATTAGATTGACACCGTAGCACTTTTCGTTAAAAGTGAGAAAATGTGCTGTTTTTCATTTTATTGAATATTTCATATGACAGCATTGCTTTTAATTGCGACATTCATACTGGCGCCATTGTAATGACCTATGTTAACTATTGACTTCAATTGGGAAAACTATAAGGGCAGTCTTTCTGAGAATTCCGTAGCGGCGGTTAGGGGCGCGCGGCTGTGAGCTTTCATCCGGGAGATAGTGGGTTTGAATCCCACTGTCAGCAGCCCTGAAGATGGTTTTCTGTGGTTTCCCATTTTCACATCAGGCAAATGCCGGGGCTTAACCTTAATTAAGGCCACGGCTGCTTCCTTCCAACTCCTAGGCCTTTCCTATACCATTGTCGCCATAAGACCTATCTGTGTTGGTGCAACGTAAAGCAACTTGCAAAAAAATTTTTAAGTCCGTAGCGAAGCACAGATACATCAGCTACTAATTTGATGCAAATATCATTGCGCTTCACATAATCGCACTGGCGCTTGATGCAATATATTAATCTATGCATTTGTTAAGTAATGGCATGACTGATTCACACATGTGGAGCATGAATTCATACTATTTTCGGAAGGCTTATCAGAGACGGATCATCTCACTCGCATACTTCCTGTGAGGGAATAGAGATGTATCATTTTTAGCTTTGTAGCCTCGTTATAGCAACAGTCGGGCTTTGAGACAATAAGTGTTATAAGTATATCATAGTACAGTAATGCGGATGACATGTAGAATAAGCAGTTTTGACCAATTGTATATCCTGATTTTTCCTGATTTTCATATCAAAATCTCCTGTTTTTTGGTTTTGTAAAGTTGGCAGGTATGGGATAGGCAACGAGAATTTTTCATCCATGCTCGACAGCCAAGCAAGCCACTCAATCGTAAATGGGACTGTTGCCAGATTACTACCGCCTATGAAGTCTCACCATCCCAGAAGATTAGTGGGAGCAGTGGATGGGGTAACTTATTCCATCCAAGGACAGACTAACCTAACCACTAAATGCATGGACCTGCCTGTTGTAGTTAACGTTGCAGTGATTCAGAACCTAATACCTTGTGTTACCTATTTACGCTGTGCGTGTATTTGATGGTGGATGAGCAACGATTTGGTAAGTGTGCTGCTCCAATGGTACTGATGCTGGAAGAACTACCTGATGATATGTCACACTTACCCTTTCAACTATATTTCGATAATCTTTTTACTGGAATGGCACTTTTGGCTCATCTAAAACATTGCGAATATGGCGCTACAGGAACCATTCGAGAGAATAGAATTCCCAAAGACTGCTCGATCACACCTTCAAATGAAATGAAGAGACAGGCTCATGGGACACACAACATGGCAACAAACTCGGAGGGTATAAGTATTGTTCGGTGGGTTGATAACTCCGTAGTTACCATAGCATCAGCATGCCATGGTGCTGAACCAGTTTCTAAGGTAACACGATACTCCCAGGCAGAGAAAAGGAAAGTGCGTATAAACCGGCCGGCTGTGTTTGGAGCTTACAACAGTGGAATGGGTGGAACATATAGGATGGACCAGAATGTGTTGTACTACAGAGTAGGCATACGTGGAAAGAAATGGCGGTGGTCGGTATTCACATGGCTCCTGGACGTATCCATTCACAATTCATGGTTACTGCTAAGGAGATCTGGATGTGATTTGTCACATCTAGAATTTCGTTGGCACATTGTGCAAACATATCTACATAAGTTCAAAATAACGCCAGTAGGAAGAGGCCGCCCTATCACCTAGAGATACAGTATCCAGCAGAGTAGTGTCACTGACGATGTACGACTTGACGGGATTGGACACCTCGTAGCGCCCTACAATCGACGACGCTGTGCTGGAAAGGAATGCTCCAGTACTGTTCATACAGTGTGAAGCATACAGTTGTTATATTTGTTCCTATTCGGTAATTTCTGTTAATTAGATAAGTTGAATGTAATATATTACGAATATCTTTAGATTTTCATTGCTTTATTTATGTATGTACATATTGTAATTAATGTATATTATTCATAAATTATCATCTTTAGTTTATTTTAGTGTATTTTGTTCATAATTTATCAATATCAATACATAAAATCTATAAATACTAAAGAAATGCTATACAGAATGAAATGCTAACACATCCGCCTAGCGTGATCATATGAACACGCCACCTAACGACAAAACCGTGAAACATATGAGCTTAATATTTTGTAGTTATGTTATACTATGGACCTGAAGTGATTTAGACGAATTTCAGAGAAAACGGACGAAAAAAATAATTTCGGCTTTAAAGGGTTAAGTCATGACTTTCTGGTAGAATACAAGGTGATCCTAGACTAGGCAGGTCATGAAGTCTTTTTGGGAAAAGACAGATGTCTGAGGGTCGCTTGGCATGATGGAAATCTTCGGACTCTCAGTGATGTAGAAGTCGACGTAGACCTGGGAAATATCCAGTTAAAGCATCTTCATCCAAGGGAAGAAGAGGAGCTAAGATATGGCTTAAAGTACTTTCCAGAAGTCATTACCAATGAAATAGGACTGTCGACCATTGCAGTGCATACTATTGAATGCAGCACTTCCTCACCCTTCAAGCAACATCCATATCCAATCAACCTGGTTAAGCGCAACTTCGTCATTCAAAAGATTCAAGACATGGAAGGGCAAGGTCTCATCGAACCCTCTACATCCTGTTGGGCTTCACCTATCGTCTTACTGAAGAAGAAAAATGGGGAGTATCGCCTGTGTGTGGACTTCCGCAAGTTGAACGAGAAGACTGTTAGTGACGCCTACCCCGTGCCTGACCTGAAAGATAAGAGAGGTAACTTAAAGGGTCCACCTTTTAAATACAAATAAGGTGGACCCTTTAAGTTACCTCTCTTACGTTCTCCATTCAATATGAATATAAGATGAAATTGTTAAATTTAAATGACCTGAAAGACTCGCTGAAACAAGTAGGTGGGTCTAGGATTTTCAGCATACTGGATCTCAACTCCGGATACTGGCAAGTGGAAGTCGAACATTGTAGGCCACTGACCACCTTCATGACACTGAGAGGATTGCACGAGTTTACAGTAATTCTCTTTGGACTGAAGAATGCTCCTGCAACCTTCATGTGACTGATGGATAAAGGTATTGTCAGAATGTGTTGGAGATTTCTGCCAAGTGTATCTCAACATCATCTTAATTCACAGCAAGAATTTTCAAGAACACCTTGTGCATCTGAAGGAAGTGCTGGAACGACTGAAAATTCATGGACTGACTTGCCAACTGGAGAAGTGCCACTTCGCATAGTCCCGCGTAGAATGTCTTGGCCATGTCCTAACATCTGAAGGCTTAGAAAGGCAACCGGAGAAGAATCGAGCTATCGAGGAAGCTGAACGTCCACGGACCAAGCAACAAGTATGTCGGTTCCTTGGCTTGTGCAGATGGTATAGCAGCTTTGTGCCATACTTTGAAGAGAAGGCCATACCACTCACCTATCTACTCCATAACCAACCACCCATTCCGATGGACCAGCAAGGAAGAAGCAACATTCCAAAGCATTAAGACTTTGATATGCTACGCTCCCGGCCTAGCCCATCTCGACCCTCAAGGGGAGATGTGCCTGCAGGCAGATGCCAATGACTCCGGCCTAAAAGCAGTGTTATTCCAGGAGAGGAGTGACGGCGGAAGGGACATCATCGAATATGCCAGCAGAAAGCTATCTCCCACCGAACAACGCTACTGCACTTCCGAGAAGGAAGCCTTAACCATGATAGGTTAATATGGTTGTTTGATCCGTATTGACTTGTCTGAATCTATTACTGAACTATTTAAAATAGCTGTGCTTGAGTCCGCCTTGTCAATACACCTTATAATGAAAGAACTATTTATTTTACCATACATGTTTCGGGAAGTTACCCATTCATCATCAGTTGGTGGTTTTCAGTGGCGTTCAGTGACTTGCATACGGCTAACACCACTTAAGTAGATTTGGTGATTGACTACAGGATAAACATTTTGGTTTACAATTGAAATTGCAATGATTAGCAGTGATGGAACTAACAGTTCTGTGAATATTAGTGCGTGAAAGAGTCTCGATGATGAGCTTACCCAAGATGCTAAGAATTTAGAGCCTAGTTTATTCTCATAATTTCATCCTAGTTTTTAATGTCAATTGTATATATTTGTTCATTTGTTTTATGTCAATTGTGTGTATGTACATTTATTTACTTTTAGATGTTTTATATTAAAAATTCTGGCACCTCGGCGTCTCCGAAAACCGTAAAAGAGTAGTTAGTGGGACGTAAAACAAATAACATTATTATTATTATTATTGTTTTATAATAAGGCTGAAGATGGCCAGCCCAGGCCGAAACTAGTCCCTAGTTAATGTAAATCAAAATATTGCATATATATAGTATTGAAAGATGGACCATTACAACATTAATTTAATAATTATTATTGTAAATACAATTCAATACAGATCAGAACCATGAAGTTTATATCCTATGAAAATACTAGTTAATCATCCTTACCTATCTTGATTCCTGTCCTCTGTTACAAGTCTGATTCTCTCTCTCGAACTCGCTATCTCTTCCCTCCTCCTCCTCCTCCTCAGTTCCCACTCACAACCACAGACCTTACACGTCTCTCTCGGCCATTCTTTTATCTCTTCAAAGAAATGTGAAATAATGTGGAAATATCAACAAAAGGAAAATAGCGTATTCTATGGATAGAAGTAGCTATATATGTCAGATGAAGGAAATAATGTATACTACACAGAGATTTAATGACGATAGTGCAATCAGGAAACTGATATAATAACTACACTAAAATTAAACTAGTTAAACGTATCCTGATTATGAAATACATGAAACAAGAGGCTAACTGTAGAAAGGTACAAGTACACTAAATACATATAGTTCTAGACATGTTGTTATTCTTATTCTGCTTCAATTCCGCTGGCTATGGACCACATTATTTCAACTGTTTGCATCCTTGAACTTTAATTCTTCCCAGTATTCCCATTCTTTCATCAGCCACTTATTGCCTGCATTCAACTTTGGCTTTTCTTGGAATCACTGGTACGCTCTTCTAAAGAGGCCTTGATTGCACACACAGGCACATAAAGCTGCGCCTCTTCAGTGGACTAGAAAGCATCGAACGTAGACAGTAGCTGACTGGCGGTACGTAATGTGGTCGGACGAATCAAGTTTTTGCCTGTATTTCAATTACTCACATCGTTGAGTGTACCAATGGCCATATGAAACTTCATCCTGGATGTGCGCAAGGTCAGATTCAAGCTGTATCATGGATAGGGCCCGCTCAGTGAGGTGACCACTAACATGAACCAGCATGTTTATTTTAACATTCTGGATGATAAGGTGTTATGAACATTAAAATAAGAATAATAGTTAACACCACCTTTCCAGTACTTAACTTTCCTTATATTTAGGAAATAAACATTACAACAGGCGTAAGATGGGACATGTCTCGCTTAACTGTCGTAAGCATCATCAGCCGAAAATAAATCTTAGCCTAAAGTTAGGTCAGGGCCCCGAACCTAGTGTCCTTAAAATATATGGTACCCTAAGAAACAACATTTACATTTAGAAAATCAAATAGGCTTAAAACTAGTGTGAAAAAAACATAAAATATTACAATATGGCTAAGAGAAAAACAGTTCCTGTTTGAAGTGTTACTACTCCATGTCTGCTACAATATGTGATTTATCTTGCCCGTTTCGCGTATCTATACAAGAGTGTGATTTAATTATTTCTTCATTCAAAAGAATATAATCATCATTTTTTGTCATGATGAACATTCTTATTAACTGACTGGCAGCTATGAGTTTGATTATTACACTGCCAGCTCTGTTGTACCTTATGTTTTTAACCTCTGGCAACACGATTACGTGTTTTTCTCACTTAGCCATGATGAACACATATATTTTCACTCTTGTTTTATGTTTGAACATTCTGATTGACTGACTGGTAGCATTAATACCCTAATGATTTTAATTATTTCACTACCAGCTCTGTATTGTACTTTCTGTTTTTATCCTCTGTTTCAACACGATTGTGTGTTTTTCTCTTAGCCATCTTGTAATATTTTATGTTTTTGTTTTTTTTTTCACACTAGTTTTAAGCCTATTTGATTTTCTAAATGTAAATGTTGTTTCTTAGGGTACCATATATTTTAAGGACGCTAGGTTCGGGGCCCTGGCCTAACTTTAGGCTAAGATTTATTTTCGGCTTACGACAGTTAAGCGAAACATATCCTATCTTACAACACCTGTTGTAATGTTTATTTCCTAAATATAAGGAAAGTTAAGTATTAGAAAGGTGTTGTTAACTATTATTCTTATTTTAATGTTCATAATCTGATGTCCAATACGGTCTACAATGAGATTTATTACTTGTAATGATAAGGTGTTGCCTTTCAGTGAACATCTGCATGATTAGTATGCTATTGATACCCCAATTTTTCGAGATGACAACAGAAAAGTTCATCGGGTGGAAATTGTCATTGGTTTTATGAACAATCCCCCACCCTTCTACATCTCGATTAGCCTGTAAAATCACCTGTCTTGAACCCCATTGAAAATCTGTGGGAGATGTTGGAACAGCTGCATCTCCAAAATTTGGTGGAATTGCACAATCAGATCCTCAGCGCATGGTTTAACCTGGATGCGACGTACCTTGAAAATCACCGGCAACGTGTGACAGTGGGAAATGTGACTTCGAGGTGACAAAGTAAGACCCTTGGTGTCCCTCAGGGGTCGGTCCTGGGACCACTGTTATCTATCATCCAAATTAATAATATATCAAAAGCTCTTAAATTCTGCAAAGTGCAAGTGTACGCAGATGATGTACAAATTTACTGTCATTCAAAACCGAGTGATATTGATACTGCAATCACTAAAATAAATTCCGACCTAAAACATCTTAGTGACTATGCAAATAAAAACAGTTTACTAATAAACCCGAACAAAACTCAAGTTATTATTATCGGTACCAGTAAAAACCTATATTCCCTCAAGCAACGGGACATCTCTCCAATAATTTTAAACGATAAAATCATACTCTACTCTACTTCAGTGACTAACTTAGGAATTATGACGCAGACCCTAAATTGGACTCGTGCACAAACGCTTATGTCCTCTGAAGCGATTCTGTAATGTATTGATATAGATGCTGATTCCCATAGGAAATCTGAAATATTTGTTCCGAATGAGTAAATTTATAATACCAATATACCAAATATAATATAATACCAATATACAAATATTTCAGATTCCCTATGGGAATCAGCATCTATATCATCTGATGGCCAAGCAGGTATCAATTTTTGATAACGAGACAAAGTGTCTCATAGTGCATTGGCACTGCCGGTGGCTACAATTAGCTTACGTAGTGGCTTCCACGGTATGCACTAGCCAGCGTCTTGGTAGGTGTGCTAGGTACCAACTGATGAGCCCAGCCTAGCACACGAGGGCGAAACGCTGGCAACCAGGAATGAGTTAGCTGGAAAATTTATAATGTCCAATAACGGACCTTTTATATTGGTATTATCTGTAATGTATTCTCAGTTCGACTTAAAGTACAACTAATTCACTCTCTTATACTATCCATACTTGACTATTGTGACACTGTGTTGACTGAAATTACTTGCGACAGTAACAAGAAATTGGACCGGAGCCTGAATAGCTGCATAAGATATATATTTAATCTGCGATATGATGCTCATATATCAGCATATTATAAGGAATTGTCGTGGCTTTGAGTGCACCAGCGCCGTGAATTTCACATGTTATCACTTCTGCACAAAATACTTTCCACTAATACTCCCAACTATCTTTCTTCACCTTTTTCTTACCTCTCGTCATATCATGACCACAATACGAGATCTGGCTCCTCTCTTACCATACCTGTAAACTGCACTGCTGCTTACAACATCTCCTTCATAATCTCTGCGTCCAGGGCATGGAATTTGCTACCTGCAAACATTAGGAACAATCCCTCTCATCGCAGTTTAAAGTGGCATGCCACGAGTATTTGTTGAGTAGATCCTGCTGACTTGCTGGTTAATTGTTGAGTGAATGAAAGAATGAATGGGATGAATGAACGGATTATTGCGGCTACAACACTTAAGTGTATTTTACTTTGTGTATTTTAAAACTAAGGATTCTTTTATTGTCATTTTTAATATTCTTACTATTGTTTTTGCTATTAATAGTATTTGTGTTATTTGTATTTGTAAGTACTGTATAAGTTATGTACATGTATACTCTTCTAGTGGTTAAGTGTAAGAGAGGGCCTTGAGCCCTAACTTTGCCACCAATAAAGGCATCTATCTATCTATCTATCTATCTATCTAACCTTGTGGACTCATTTCCTAACCGAATCCAACTAGTTATCAAGTACAGAGGCAGAGTTACACGGTGTTAAATGATGCTTGTAGTGATTTTTTCAGGGGTGACTAATTTTTTGTCCGGTGAGCCTATTATTATTATTATTATTATTATTATTATTATTATTATTATTATTATTATTATTATTATTATTATCTGCAGGCAGTTAGGTTAAAAATTATGCATCAATGGAGTAAGGTATATCCTCCAACTCTTAAGATTGTCAGAAATATTAGACTAAATTGTCCTCCATTTGCTGATGATCTGGCGCTATTACCAAATTGTATAGAAGAAGCAAAATTTCAAGTAGAGGAACTAGGAAGATTAGCAGCAAAGATTGGGTTGAAAATATTTTTTGAGAAACAAAAATGCCATCCTTTAAAGTTGACACTCCACACATATTATATTAAACAATACTCAGAAAATTAAAGTTGGAAATAAATATCTTGGTGAAATTGTCACTTGGAATGCTAATGAAAAAGTATGTATGTATGTTTAGTCCTCAGCCCGAAGGCTGGTTGGATCCTTAACAGCTTCGCCATCAGCTGTCATAAATGGCCTAGGCATCACTGAAGAGGTATACTAGGGAAATGAGGAGTAAGGTAGTTTCCCGTTGCTTTCCTCACCGAGCCGAAGTTGCTATTACATATCAGTCTGCCAAGCCCACTGAAATGCATGCACCAACTGACCCTACGAGCAACATTTTCACACCATTCCTAGCAGGGGCTGGCTGCATAAGGAATGGCATTACTAGCATCACTCATACCTCAGACACTTTCATCTTGTCAAAGCCAAGGATAAAGCTGAGACAGATCAATGAAAGTGACAAGATTGCTCTAGCCCATACCAGAAGACATAGTGCACTGTAAACACTACGTCCTGCCAGCAAAGGCATAATGAAAAAGTACCATAGATAATAGAACTATAAAACAGAGACGAGCACAACAAATTACATGGCCGAGTTACATAAAACAATATTTTCAATTAATGCTAAATTTTGCCATTATAATTCCATCATCAAACCAGAAGCAATGTATGAAAGTGAAACATTATTCAAGCTAAATACCCAAGCAACAACAGACAAACTGCAGAAAGATGATAGAAGTATTCTCCAGACAATTATTAATAAAAAAACATGGGGTTGATGGCCAGTGGAGATTTTTACCCAATTCAGTAATTTACAAGGAAAGTGAATCAATTATTGACACAATGAGTAAACAGAGGACTGCATTTTATGGACACATATACCATTTGCCAAATTTTCGACTCCTAAAACAGCTTTTCGATTTCTTTTGGAAAATTAAAACAAAAAACATTTGGTTTAAAGAAATACAAATGTATTTTAATGAATTGAAAATGACTACAGCGTAAATTGAAAATAGAGAAGAGAAGAGAAGAGAAGAAGATTACAAACAACAAATATACAAAACTATCACTTAAAACATCAAAACGTAAGAAGTATGTTATATCAGCAGAAGAACGAGCTGCAAGATCGTCTAGAATGAAGAAGTTTTGGGAAGAGAAGAGATTATCAGGTGTTAAAAAATGAACTTGTTTTTTATGTACTTATTTTTTGTATAAGGTTGAATTTGGTGTTCCAATGTGGACATAAACAGTTTAAATAAATGATAAATAAATACTTGCAGATAGAAAAGGCATGCAAGATATTATCTAATAAGAATAGTTATGCTACGATTCTAAACTGCAGTTAAGCTATCCTAATTACAAAAATAGAAATCTAGTAAGAGCCAAATTTCTAGAAATATATTTCCCCTACTACTCAGATTTCCTGTATTACACAAATATTTTGCAATAACAACATGGGCACGCTAATTTCTAATAAAATAACAACACTATAATAATTCTAAACTGCGTTCTGACGCATCCGAATTACAAAAGGTTATTAGGCCTATTACGTGCAGACATACATGAAAATTTCAGTTGAAAGTTGAAATTCTGAAGAACTACTTAAGAATTACACAACACAGTTAAAAACATACACAGCCAGGTTATTATAATTATTGTTATTACTATTTCATCCTATTATTCTCTAATAGAAATCTAAACTGCTGTCAGTTAAATGCTGAAATATTGGAAGGCTTACCGTACATGAGGATAACACACAGATATAGCAGGCAAGATACTGTCTAATAAAATAACTACACTACAACAATGTGAATTCATTTTTCTAGACATCAGATAAGTCCAAGAAACTGTTCCAGGAAAAACATCACAAACAGGTCCTTGTTATCTGTGTGGTCATGCTAGGAAGAAAACAAGAAGGAACTGCTTAAAGTGTAAAAGACTGGGTATGTCCTGAAAATACTAAGCAAATATGTGAGTCATGTTTTGCTGCAAATGAACACAGCAGTGAGGAAACCATGAGTGAATAAACTTCACAAAAACGAACTGCATGAACTGTTGCGAAGCAATAAATGTGCCAATGTGAACTCAGTGCCGTCCTTTTTTGATGGATTAACTCTTAAAATAGTGTTCTAGAAGAGGCATAAGTATTTAAGAAACATTAAACTTAATAAATATTAAAGAAAGCACAAGTGTATAATTTTCATTGTTCCGAGTTATGTTTATTTATGTATTATTGTGTTTTGTTTTCATAATATTTCTCTTTTAAAAGTAAAGAAACTTGGTCTATATAATAAGTTGGTTTTTCTATTTCTATTAAGAAATGATGTAATGTATAACAGTATACAATACCATACATGAAAATAACTATGGAGTGCAATAGTGCTCTGCACATGTACTCACATCAGAATAAAAAAATGTTTGTACTGGAGGGTTAAAGAGATAAATCTATACTAAGTTGTTATACCTTCGATGATTTTAAGAATTCATTGAGAATACCATCTGGCCAAGCAGGTGTTTTTTAATTATTTTTAATCCGAATTGAATGGAATGTAGATCTTCAAATTTTGGTATATATCAGGATCTTTCTCTGTCAAAACCTGTTCAGGTAAATGAGATCTATAATCTTGAAATATTTCAGGTAGTTACAAGATCCAGATGTGTGAAATTTTTTGTTTATCAAAAAAAAAAATAATAATAATAATAATAATAATAGCAACTTGGCAGGTTCGATCCTGGCTCAGTCCGGTGGTATTTGAAGGTGCTCAAATACGTCAGCCTCGTGTCGCTAGATTTACTGGCACGTAAAAGAACTCCTGCAGGACTAAATTCCGGCACCTCGGCGTCTCCGAAAACCATAAAAGAGTAGTTAGTGGGACGTAAAACAAATAACATTATTATAAAAAATAATATCTGAATTTTTCACCAAAACGCACAGTTGTTTCTTAAATGTGCCTGTAGTCTTCTTGAATTTCTTGTGCACAGTATATTGAAGTCTTTATACCTTTCTTAGGAACGAATTGTATTGATCATGTGGTGTAGACCTTTCTTCTTGTTGTTGATAGTTGCTTAAGAATATATTATGTACAACTTAAAGCAACTTTTTTTTTTTTTTTAATGTTCTAGCTGGATGAAGAAGTGGCAGCACTACATTTGGACCATTTGAGGGTCAAGCTGACTAAGTTAACTAAAGAACAAGCAGAATATCTTGGCATTCCAGTGGAAGGTCCATTTAAACCAGATTTATATAGATACTGAAACCTGTGCATCCCAGTTCAAAAAGGGAGACTACATCTGTTGTGAATATTCTGAACTGCTTATTACATTTGCTGCTGGTGAATTTCAGAGCACCAGTCCAGCTGACTTAACCTGATCCTCATATTAAATGTACTTCATTTTTTATTTCAAAATATATAATGAGAACTCCAATGAAATATTTCAGTTTATTTAAATTACAGTAAAACCTTGATGCATTGTTTCATATTTGGAAACTTGGTGTACCTGTACATTCTCCATTCACCATCCCTGAATTGTATCATCAGTTTATCAAAAATAGGTAAGAACTTCATCATGGACATGTAAATTGTAATAGTGAACATGAAGTCGATGAGCTTTAATCTGCGCATGCACAGTTGCAATATGCCACAGAGGACAGGGGTCGACGGTCATTTCTTGGTAAAGGTGAAGGAACACACAAATGCTATGGCTTGTTTTTTAATAATGCTGTTTGTAATAATATGTCAATCAGTCACTACTGACCTGCAGTTAGGGCAGTCGTCCAGGTGGCAGATTCCCTATCTCTTGTTTTCCTAGCCTTTTCTGAAATGATTTCAAGCAAATTGGAAATTTATTGAACATGTCCCTTGGTACGTTATTCCAATCCCTATCTCTCCTTTCTATAAAAGAATATTTGCCCCAATTTGTCATCTTGAATTCCAACCTTATCTTCATATTGAGATGTTTCCTACTTTGAAAGACACCACTCAAACTTATTCGTCTACTAATAATGTTTGTTAATATCCACTTATTCAATACATAAAGAGTAATTTTAATTAAGAATTAAAACTTAAGTAAATTATAGGGACATGTTTTGCCCTTTTTTTTTAAGGGCATCTTCAGCCTTAATCTCAATACTCAAAGATAATAAATCAGGATTCTGATTGCTCTTAATTGTAGTTTTTTAAGAAAAATTATAAATGTGAGGATGATGATGTAGGTACATGCATAAAAAAATGAGTGAGAGGGATGACAGTTGTTAAAATATTCTTATAATAAAGCCCTACAAACAGTCCTAATTTATAGGTTTACTTTTATGGATGTCCATGTCTAAAAATGAGGTAACAAGTTGCATATTAGTAGTTCTATAAGAACACAATTATTGCTGCATTGAATTGATCTCTCAGATTTGAGATTAAGGCTGAAGATGCTCTTAAGAAAAGGGCGAAACATATCCCTATAATTTACTTCATAAGTTTTAATTCTTAATTGGAATTACTCTATCTATTGAATAGGTGAAATTTAATAAACATTAACATTTCTTTGACTTTAATGTACAATTTAGTACGGACAAAAATATGAGAATTATAACATAACATGCCACTTCGTTGAGCAGCTCGCCTCTTTTCTCCGAAGTCTTTCTAGCCCAAACTTCGCAACATTTTTATAACGCTACTCTTTTGTCGGAAATCGAGCTGCTTTTCTTTGGATTTTTTCCAGTTCTTGAATCAAGTAATCCTGGTGAGGGTCCCATACACTGGAACTATACTCTATTTGGGGTCTTACCAGAGACTTACATGCCCTCTCCTTTACATCCTTACTACAACCCCTAAACAACCTCATAACCATCTGCAGAGATCTGTACCCGTTTATTACAATCCCATTTATGAACGAACTGGAAAAGATCATAAAAATGAGCAAAATTGGCAAGGCCGCCGGTCTAGATGACATGTAAGGTGCAGATTCAACAATTTGGAAATGCTACCAAACAGTGGATCTACAGCTTTTCAGTAATTGTCTGGAACAATGTCAAATCCCTAAAATCTGGAGGAAGACCAAGGTGGTTGCAATCCTGAGACCTGGTAAGCAGCCTATGGTTCCAAAGAATTTTAGACCAATATCATTCCTGTGCCATCTATATAAAATTTTTGAAAAAATGCTTTTGAACCGTATATCACCAGTGGTTGAACCTTCTCTAATGCCAGAGCAGGCTGGTTTTAAACCAGGAAGGAACATCTGTACACATATCCTTAATCGGACACAGCACTTAGAAGATGGGTTTCACTGTGATGATGTTACTGCAGTGGCTTTTGTTGATCTCTCTTCAGCATATGACTCTGTACAACACCAGAGAGTTCTAACTAAGTTTTACCATCTTACTGCGGATTTCAGGCTCACAACAATTATTGCCACGCTGTTGCAGAACCGAACGTTTCTTTGTTGAATTCCAAGGACAGCGGAATAGATGGAGAATACAGCGCGGTCTCCCACAAGGCAGTGTCCTAGCACCAACGCTATTTAACATATATACCAACGACCCCTTCCACCTCACACAAGGAGCTTCCTATACACAGATACACTGGCAACTCAGAATAAAAACTTCGAGCCAGTGGAACAAAACTTCACTGCTGCTCTTAAGATACTCTCAGATTATTATGAGGAAAATCATCTCAAGCCAAACCCATTGAAAACTAATGTGTGCGCCTTTTGTTTAAAGGACAAAGAAGCCCTGCGGAAGCTGCATGTGAATTGGAAAGGAATGGAGCTGGAACACAGCAATACTCCAGTTTACCTTGGTGTTACTCCGGATTGTTCGCTGACCTTTACCACACACTGCACCAAACTCAAAGCAAAAGTTTCATCACGAAACTGTCTACTGCGTAAGGTAACTGGTTCTGGATGGTGTGCCCATCCCCAGACAGTAAGGACAACTGCCTTGGCAGTCTGCTACTCTGCTGCTGAATATGCTAGTCCCGTGTGGTGCAAATCAACTCACGCAAAAAAAGTTGACATTGCCTTGAATGCAACCTGCAGGCTGTTTAAAACCAGCACCCACACAGAAGTTGTATTCACTTGCAGGTATAGCCCCACCTGTTATTAGGTCGTGAGGTGGCCGCTAATATTGAGAGACAAAAGGTTTGCAGCATCTCAGTCCATCCCCTTCATGAACATCAGCCACCACCAGCTTGACTGAAGTCCAGGAAGAGTTTTCTAGTCTTCTGCTCCACTTGATTCTGACCCAACAAAGGCCAGGGTTAAGGTATGGAAACACAGGTACCCAGATCATCCGGAACTTGTTGAAATTGAAGAAAAGTTGCCACATGGTCGCGAAGAGGGATGGTGCATATGGAAGTTCTTAAACACACTGCGCACCAGCGTTGCAAGATCTAAGGACAATCTCATGAAACGGGGCATCGTGCATGGTGGGGACTCATTGTATGAATGTGGAGAGGAACACACTTCTAGGCATCTCTTGGACTGTTGTTTATGCCCAGATTCATGTACAGGGTTGGAACTGGCACTGGCTGGAAACAATGCTATCAGTGTAGCTAAATACTGGTCACAACTTTGGTAAATATTGTATATATAATGTAGATATTTTCTTGTAATACTAGCTTGTAAATATTGGTACCTCTGACATGAATAAATAAATAAATAAATGTGATTACCCCAATGAAGATCTTTCCTTATATTAACACCTAGGTACTTACAGTGGTCCCCGTAAGGAACTTTCACCCCATCAACGCAGTAATTAAAACAAAGAGGATTTATCCTATTTGTAAAACTCACAACCTGACTTTTAACCCTGTTTATCATCATACCATTGCCTGCTGTCCATCTTGCAACATTATCGAGACCATTTTGCAGTTGATCATATCATTTATATCTGTTAGGTCATCAGCCCAGAGGCTGGTTGGATCCTCAAAGAGCACCACCAAAGGCTATGCAAGCACAACTCACACTCCAGTAGCTTCCATATTGTCACAGCCATGGATGAGACTGGGACTTAAGTGGAAGCTACACTTTGCTCTGGCCTGTGCCAAGAGATGGATGCAAAAGTAGTGCATATATGTATATAAGAAAATATGAAGGTCCAATAATACTGCCTTGAGGAATTCCCCTCTTAAACATTAATGGGTCAGATAAAGCTTCGCCTACTCAAATTTTCTTGATCTATTTTTAGAAATCCAGCAACCCATTCATCACTCTTTTGTCTAGTCCAATAGCACTCATTTTTGCCCGTAGAGTCCCATGATCTACCTATCAAATGTCTTAGATAGGTCAATCGTGATACAGTCCATTTGACCTCCTGAATCCAAGATATCTGCTCTAACTCCCTGGAATCCTACAAGTTGAACTTCAGTGGAATAACCTTACAAGTTGAACTTCAGTGGAATAACCTTTCCTAAACCCAAACTGCCTTCTATCAAACCAGTCATTAATTTCACAAACATGTCTAATATAATTAGAAAGAATGCATTCACAAAGCTTACATGCAATGCATATCAAACCGACTGGCCTGTAAATTTTCAGCTTTATTTCTGTTTCCCTTTCCTTTATATACAGGGACTACTATAGCAACTCTCCATTCATTTGGTATAGCTCTTTCATGCAAATAATAATCAGGTAAGTACTTCAGATATGGTACTATGTAACGAACCACTTGTCTTTAGTATATCGCCAGAAATCTTATCATTTCCACTGTTTTTCTATAGTAGTTTTCAACTTTTGTATCTTACGATAAATATCATTATCATTCACGTCCTAGGTCATGAACCATGGGCAACGGCTGAGTGGTCCTGAGAGTCGGGATACCAGTTGCTATGGAATGGGAGTGAGCATATCGGACATATTCAGAGTCATGGCCCTCCTTGTGCTGAGGCAGCTAGGACTATACAATTCACCGGTGGTTCATAACCCGTTAGAGGAGAGATCCTCACTTGGGCTATGTGTAGCATCCTGCTTCATGAATTTACCGAGCTAAGAACATTTTAAGCAAGCCTCGGACCTATGGGAGTGATGGAGTCCCACTCCCATTTGACAGGCAAGGGACTCCTTGGAAACAACTTGGCGAACAAAATGGAATTCGATGGGGAGCTATCAATATTAACGGGGCTTATGGAAGAAAGAAGGAGGGGTCTTTATCAGGAATACCATTGAACGCAAAATAGTTTCTGTTAGGCACGTAAGTGAGCGAATGATGTGGGTAGATTTGTCAGTTGGAGGAATTAGGACAAGAATTGTGTCCATGTATTCACCATGTGAGGGTGCAGATGAGGATGTTGACAAGTTTTATGAAGCATTGAGTGACATCGTGGTCAGGGTCAACAGCAAGGATAGAATAGTGCTAATGGGCGATTTCAATGCAAGAGTTGGAAATAGAACTGAAGGATACGAAAGGGTGATTGGTAAATGTGGGGAAGATATGGAAGCTAATGGGAATGGGAAGCATTTGCTGGACTTCTGTGCTAGTATGGGTTTAGCTGTTACGAATACATTCTTCAAGCATAAGGCTATTCACTGCTACACATGGGAGGCTAGGCGTTCCAGATCCAAAATAGACTATATCTTAACAGACTTTGAATTCAGGAAATCTATTAGGAATGTACGGGTTTTTCGTGGGTTTTTCGATGATACAGACCACTATCTGATCTGTAGTGAACTAAGTATCTCTAGGCCTAGGGTAGAGAAAGTGAAATCTGTCTGCAAACAAATGAGGGTAGAAAATCTCCAGAACGAGGAAATTAGACAAAAGTACATGGATGTGATTAGTGAGATGTTTTGAAACGTAGACAGTAAGCACGTTCAGGATATAGAAAGCGAATGGGTGGCATACAGGGTTGCTGTAGCAGAAACAGCAAGGGAATGCCTAGGAACAACTGTGTGTAAAGATGGGAAAAGGCGAACATCTTGGTGGAATGATGGAGAGCAGCCTGTAAGAGTAAAAAGAAGGCTTATCAGAAATGGCTCCGAACAAGGACCGAGGCAGACGGATTTGTACGTAGATGAAAGAAACGGAGGGAAAAAAATAGTTGTTGAATACAAAAAGAAGTCGTAAGAATATTTTGGTAATAACCTGGAAAGGCTAGGTCAAGCAGCAGGAAAACCTTTCTGGACAGTAATAAAGAATCTTAGGAAGGGAGGGAAAAAGGAAATGAACAGTGTTTTGAGTAATTCAGGTGAACTCGTAATAGATCCCAGGGAATCACTGGAGAGGTGGAGGGAATATTTTGAACATCTTCTAAATGTAAAAGGAAATCATTCTGGTGGTGTTGCAAACAGCCGTCTGACTCGTTGGCTGAATGGTCAGCGTACTGGCCTTCGGTTCAGAGGGTCCCGGGTTCGATTCCCGGCCGGGTCGGGGATTTTAATCGCTCCTGATTAATTCTTCTGGCTCGGGGACTGGGTGTATATGTCCGTCCCAACACTCTCCTCATCATATTCAGACAACACACTACACTACCAACCACCACAGAAACACGCAATAGTGCTTACATCCCTCCATAGAGGGTTGGCGTCAGGAAGGGCATCCGGCCGTAAAAACAGGGCCAAATCCACATGTGCGACACAGTTCGCACCCGCGACCCCACAGGTGTGGGAAAAGTGGCAGGAAAAGAAGAAAAAGAAGAGGTGTTGCAAACAGCCAAGCTCATGGGGAGGAGGAAAATGATGTTGGTAAAATTATGCGTGAGGAAGTGGAAAGGATGGTAAATAAACTCCATTGTCATAAGGCAGCAAGAATAGATGAAATTAGACCTGAAATGGTGAAGTATAGTGGGAAGGCAGGTATGAAATGGCTTCATAGAGTAGTAAAATTAGCGTGGAGTGTTGGTAAGGTACCTTCAGATTGGACAAAAGCAGTAATTGCACCTATCTATAACCAAGGGTACAGGAAGGATTGCAACAACTATTGAGGTATCTCGTTGATTAGTATACCAGGCGAAGTATTCACTGGCATCTTGGAAGGGAGGGTGCGATCAGTCGTTGAGAGGAAGTTGGATAAAAACCAGTGTGGTTTCAGACCACAGAGAGGCTGTCAGGATCAGATTTTCAGTATGCGCCAGGTAATTGAAAAATGCTACGAGAGGAATAGGCAGTTGTGTTTATGTTTCGTGGATCTAGAGAAAGCATATGACAGGGTACCAAGGGAAAAGATGTTCACTATACTGGGGAACTAAGAAATTAAAGGTAGATTATTAAAATCAATCAAAGGCATTTATGTTGACACATGGGCTTCAGTGAGAATTGATGGTAGAATGAGTTCTTGATTCAGGGTACTTACAGGGGTTAGAGAAGGCTGTAATCTTTCACCTTTGCTGTTCGTAGTTTACATGGATCATCTGCTGAAAGGTATAAAATGGCAGGGAGGGATTCAGTTAGGTGGAAATGTAGTAAGCAGTTTGGCCTATGCTGACGACTTGGTCTTAATGGCAGACTGTGCCGAAAGCCTGCAGTCTAATATCTTGGCACTTCAAAATAGGTGCAATGAGTATGGTATGAAAATTAGCCTAACAAAGACTAAATTGATGTCAGTAGGTAAGAAATTCAATAGAATTGAATGCCAGGCTGGTGATACAAAGCTAGAACAGGTCGATAATTTCAAGTATTTAGGTTGTGTGTTCTCCCAGGATGGTAATATAGTAAGTGAGATTGAATCAAGGTGTAGTAAAGCTAATGCAGTGAGCTTGCAGTTGCGATCAACAGTGTTCTGTAAGAAGGAAGTCAGCTCCCAGACGAAACTATCTTTACATCGGTGTGTTTTCAGACCAACTTTGCTTTACGGGAGCAAAAACTGGGTGGGTTCAGGATATCTTATGAATAAGTTAGAAGTAACAGGCATGAAAGTAGTAAGAATGATTGCTGGTAAAAACAGGTGGGAACAATGGCAGGAGGGTACTGGGAATGAGGCGATAAAGACTCATTTAGGAATGAACTCGATGGATGAAGCTGTACGCATAAACCAGCTTCGGTGGTGGGACCAAGACCAAGACGATGATGGTTAGACTCGGTTTCTAACGATTTAAAGATAAGAGGTATAGAACTAAATGTGGCCACAACACTAGAGTCAAATCGAGGATTGTGGCGACGTTGAGTAAATTCCCAGAGGCTTGCAGTCTATAATGATAATGTATGTATGTAATCTTCTATTGTACACTGTATGCTCCATTACTAACTAAACAATGCATTAAGTCCCTCCACAAGATTTTCTGTTGCTTTGAGTCTACGTGAGCCGGCCCGGTGGTGTAGGGGTAGCATGCCTGCCTCTTACCCGGAGGCCCCAGGTTCGATTCCCGGCCAGGTCAAGGATTTTTACCTGGACCTGAGGGCTGGTTCGAGGTCCACTCAGCCTACGTGATTAGAATTGAGGAGCTATCTGACGGTTAGATAGCGGCTCCGGTCTAGAAAGCCAAGAATAACAGTCGAGAGGATTCGTCGTACTGACCACACGACACCTCGTAATCTGCAGGCCTTCGGGCTGAGCAGCGGTCGCTTGGTAGGCCAAGGCCCTTCAAGGGCTGTAGTGCCATGGGGTTTGTTTTCTGGTTTGGTTTGAGTCTACTTGAAGGTGAAATCTAGTCGTCTCTTGTTTTGTGAATGTTGTGATGACATCATTATAAAATGTGTCTGTGCTTTTCAGTTGGTACAGAACTTCTTTTCGTTGGACAGAACTGCCAAGCCTGAAAGTCGCTCTTGACTCTGTTGACCTCTGATATGTCTTAATCCTCTTGAGAGCTGAAAGTGATCTTTCAGCTGATGCTGTTGTGCTTGGAACAGTACACTTCAGGCAGGGCTGTATTTAATTTTTTGCTTTTCACAGAACACACTAACTGATGAGAGTGTTGACCATAAAATTCGTCAAACGAATGCAGTACGGTAAAATTATTTTTCAGTCAGATAAAATCAAGCAAGTCTTTGTAGGATAGTTTAACATTTACAAAAGCATAATGTGGAAAAGTAGCACTGTACACTTAATACTTCAGAGGACCAACAAGGATGTAAATTGTAATTGGTTTAATAACTCAAATCGTTTGTCTAATTGTACAATAATGTTGTCAAAAATAGAGTAGTAAAGACATTTCCTTGAAATTACTGGATCTTCTTCACGACATTGTCATTTAGTTGGTGGAGAGTCTTTGACACCATAATAGGCCCGAATCTCGGCCTAAGTTATGTCGCACTTATTCCTTAATCAATCAATAAACGCGTGAGGCTTCTCCTCCGCTGCCATTTGCTGTCCCATAGGCTAAGTGCATATCAGCAATTTCATCGTTAGTGTGCAGAAATGGAGCCATTCTCACCAATTTCTGCCGCAAACAGAGTAGCCATTGTGTACAGAAAAAATAACTACAAAACACTGCCTACTGGGGATGGGAAGCGACTGCGCGAAATGAAGAAGAAACTTGTGCATTATTTCTGTCTCCATTTATCATACACTCCACTTCCTTTCCTTTACCTCCTCTGAATCATAGCAGCAGGCAGTAGCTTGTGCTCGAGTACAGAAAATACAGCGAGTTCGTCAGTTTGTAACAGGCATCTGGAAGTAACAAAGTATCGTAAACTGGGGCTACTTTGGGGCTGATGGTGTAAAATTGGGACAGCGACGCTACCATGTGGTTTTAAATATACCGCAGTTACCACTTGTGAGACAGCGTGGTGCTTCTTTGGTCTTCCGAAGCTCTGTTCTTTGCTGCCACCTATCGGCCATATCCAGAATCTCTGTGAACAACCTGTGCTAAACAGCAGTCATTTTTACCATGGTGCCAGTTCTGACAAGTTGCAAGTGTGCTACAAACTTTCATGTATGACGGTGGAAGTACATTTGGACCACGGAAGACGTAACTACATCAAATTTTACATGCTTTAGCTATCATCTTTGTGAATGTAGAACCAAATAATCTAAAATTACTAACTAGTTTGGTTATGTTTTTCAATAATGGGACTTTTTAACTAATTATTATTATTATTATTATTATTATTATTATTATTATTATTATTATTATTATTATTATTATTATTATTATTATTATCTCTTTTATTTTAGGAACCCTGAAAGTATGGTACGGGAATATAAACGAGCCCTAGTGTCAAGGGCATACAAAAATTATACCTACAAAGGAGAGTTTGGAAGAGGCTATTAACGCGATTACGACAAAAACCCTAACGTACCGGAAGGCGCCTCAAAAATATGGAATCCCAAAAAACACACTTCCAATAAAAGTCAAAGAAAGGCACATTGGAACAGTTGGCAGACAGTGTGTATTTACAGATGCAGAAGAGGAACGGTTTGTTTCCCATGCCATATCTCTGTCACATTTTGGATTCCCTGTGCGAACATTTGACCTTCGGTGTACTGTGAAGGCGTACCTCGACAGATGCGGTAGGAAGGAACCCAGATTTAAAAACAACTTACCAGGATTAGACTGGGCTAGACATTTTATGCAGAGGCACAATGCTGTTTTGACGCAGAGGGCGGCGAAAAACATCACACATGCAAGAGCAGCAAATGACGAAGAACTCGTGAATGCATTCTTTGAAAATGTGGAGGAAGAGTTGGAGGGTGTTCCACTTGAGAACGTGTGGGACTACGATGAGACAAATTTAGTTGATGATCCTGGGTCCTCGAAAATTATTACTGAAAGAGGTACAAAATATCCCGAAAAATACGAAACTCGTCAAAAGCATGCACTTCTCTAATGGTATGTGGGAATGCAGTGGGTACACTCGCCCCCTTTACGTAAACTACAAAGCCGAATGTGGGATACGTGGACGGAAAACGGACCACCAGGAGCCAGGTACAACAGGACGAAGAGTGGGTGGTTCGACAGCGAGTGCTTTGAGGATGGTTTATCCAATTACTCTTGCCTATCCTGCGACGACAAGTGGGTGTTAAGGTAATCATAGGCGACAACCTTAGTTCACATATCAACTTTGAAGTACTCCGGTTGTGCCAAGAGAACAATGTAAAATTTATTGCTCTTCCGCCGAACGCCACCCACCTTCTGCAACCGCTCGATGTCGCGTACATTCGCCCGTTAAAAGTACAGTGGCGGGAGGGATTGGAAAGAGACAGCAGGTGCAGCTCTGTGCCCAAGGACCAATTTCCGACTTTGCTGAAGAAACTGTAGGAAAGTTTGACCTCAAAAGGGGATAACTTGAAAGCAGGCTTCCGAAAAACCGGCATCTACCCCTCGAATCGCCAAATGGTCCTGGAAAGGCTTCCGTCATTCGTGATGGCCCGAGAATCAGAACTCAATGCAGTCGTCGGTGACACCTTTATGGATCACCTCGTGTAGAAGAGAGAGGAAGCAACGCGGAAGCGTCAAATGGTGAGGCGTAAAAGGGTTAATGTTCCCGCAGGTAAAAGAATTTCTGTAGACGACGTTCTTCGTGCCAGGAAGGCCGAGGAGTCCGCTTCAAAAGATAGAACTACAACTGCACGGCCAGCTTCTCCTTGGAGAAAGAAGACGACGGAGAACAGAGAGGACACAGACAGCAGCACTGATGAGAGCTCATCACCTGTACCCTATGCAGAATCAGATGACAGCATGACCTTGGACGAAGATGGTCCCGCAGGTGCTGATGAGTCTTCACTAAACCGCTTGGTCACGCCCCGCGTGGATCAAACGGAACAACTGGATGAAGGGAGCTATGTACTTTTTACGTACGAAGGTGAACTGTATCCGGGACGGATCACAAAAACAACAATGAAGGGACTCATGATGTCCTCCATGACAAAGTCTGGAAACAAGTGGAGGTGGCCCCAGAAAGAAGATCTTCTAGAATATCCTTCAGAGGACGTCGTCCAAATAATCAGCCCACCCGAGCAAGTTGGTCATCGAGGTTAAGGAATTGGGACAGTATGCGCAGGACTGAATTTTACCAGATGACTCTTTATTTTTGCTGATTTGCAGGATTTTTAATGATTTCATGTCTTTTTATTTGCTTTATATGAAGCCTTTATTGAGGTTACTCGTGGGGTTGTCAATTTCTTTAATGTGTTTAATCTTTTAATTTTTGCATAATTTTTATGTTACTACTACTGCTAATTACTGTAGTGGAGGCGGGTACTGGTCTAAATAAAGTGTTACTAATCAAACATTGGGACATTTCTTTTTTCCATTGGTTTTAGTCCGAAAATAGATGTGGCCCAAAGTTACCCCAACTTGTGGGGTAAAATTGGGACAAAGTCAGGGGGGGGGGAATCACTCGCCAAGGAACGGCCACAGAATATAATGGTCTTAATATTTAGAAAGAGGAAGGTTAAATCTATCGAAATCACTTGCATTTGTCCGTTTAATGTGCTAAGACTCTTCAGAAATCCAGAAAACCCCAAAAATCTGTCCCAAAGTAGCCCCAGTTTACGGTAACCTAATTTTCTCAAAACTATAAAATTGTCTCAGTCAATCTGACTGCACCATCATCATATAATACAAAGAGCATCACTGATTTTTGTCAGTATAATTAAGTTACAACCTGTAGATACATGTAAATACACTCACCGCCAAGAAATAGTGAAACACTATGTATTTCAAACAAAATTTGAGGGTTCAATAACAACTTAAGTCTCAAAACACTTTGGAAAAAATCACATCTATAGTTTTGAAACACTGTAAATATCAGAGTTTTTCATTTATGGATATCTTAATTTATACATATAATTTAACAACAGTCCTTAACTATATTTAAATTCCACCAGTTCTTAAATATTTCGATTTACTGTAAATGTGAATTTACTTAAGACGTTATTGCATAGACGGACAATCGCACCTTAAATTGCCATTTATGGGCAGTAGATTTGTAAAAATAATTTAATGTGGACAAACAGCTACCCTGTACTGATTAATATGTAACAATATATTTTTACAATAACACAAGGAAAAATCCTGTTTTTCTTAATAATGCACTTATGAAAGTAATTTCAATCAGAGAATAATGATTAAATGATTACCTATACACTGGCATTGTCCTGATAAGGTAGACTAAGTTAAGTAAAACTGCATTCATATTATTATAGAAATAATAACAATAATACGAGTAATAACAATAACAAAACAGGAGTTTATGAATAGCAATGGTCTCCTAAGTCTAACTGATTTCATTTTGCAGATCGCTTTCCTCCACAACAATTCCTTTCTTTAAATATCTGTAGGTTCGTTGGTATTATACTTACAAAGGTAGATTATCATAAGGTGTTGTAACTCATTGTAATTTCCGCCGCTACTTTTCCGATATTTCGTACAGATATCCGTTCAAACTATCACGAAGGTAATAATTTATTACATTAAATAACACGATAAGCCTGTAAACATCGATTTAAAGAGAATTCACGGTAATTTCACTCGATAATTAAGGTACTTAACAGTTTTTGGATTGTTGAAGATTGTTGCAACATGCACATGATAATAGTGTAAATAAATACAAAGTCAGCTGATTCATTATTCCGACAATTTGTAGTCTTAGTTCCCTGCATACTTTGTACTTTCCACCTTCGTTTATTCATCGAGTAAAAGTGAATAATCAAATTCCTATATCCCAAAAAAATTGCGCTTCAAACCCCCGGCGTGGTTTTGACAGAAAATATAGTAGACAAACTCTTATTCTCAGCATTTAGGGACACTTTTATTCTCCGTCCCGCGTAGTACGGAAAATAATACTAATCCACCAGCGGTAAAAGTTAGTATTACCACACTTCAGCTGAAAATTGTAGTGTAGATACATTGTAGTATAGTACAGTACATTCAGATAGTGCCGTATCTTGCCTGCTATATTCGTGTGTTATCTTACGTGTGTATCTATTAGAGCGTAGTATTAATAATAATTTGTCTAAGCATTTAGCTTTGTTGGTAATCTTTGAGTACAGTAGTTCTTCCAAATTTCATTTCTGTTTGTTCTTAGTAGTGACATAAGGTACCGGTATCGTAATTAGGATACGTCTGAAAGTAGTTTAAAAATTACTGTAGTGTGCTGTGCAGTAGTATACGAGTACTATCCTATTAGAATTTAGTGTGCTTATTTTATTATAATAAAATATTTGTGTAGTACTGGTGTAGTAGAGGTATCCGTAGCAACTCTTACTAAAATTCTGTTGTTGTAATTAGGATAGGCTTAATTGCAGTTTGGAATTGTGTAGTTCTTGTGTATTACTTTCGATATTCAGTAATTAACAGCAGTTTTATCCTGTTAGGGTTGTAGGATAAAAAATAGAGTACGACTAAGTAGTATTGTAGTGTAGTTGTATATTAATTACCTTATTGTAGTGTTATCTTTGAGTACTATCCCAGACAATATATCCCTCCGTTCATTTATTTTTTTTCAAAGAAGTTATTTCATTTTCATTTTTTCCGTAAAGAATGGCTAAGGAGCGCGAGTGCACGAACTGTGGGTGTGGCGAGGCATTGAGGGGTATGAGGAAGGAGTTGGAAAGTTTGAGGGAGATAATTAGGATTCTCACAGAAGACAGGAAGGAAGATAGGACTCCCTCAAACAATGTACAGGTTTCAATAGGTGTACAAGAGGGAGGGGAAGGAAAGGGAGGAGTTGTAGAAGACAGGTGGTCTAAATGTTCTAAGGGGAAGGAGATTGCAGGCTAAGGGCTCTATTCAGGATCAGAATTCAGGACAGGTGTCTGTGCGAAATCGGTACGAGTCACTCCAGGTAGAACAACAGAGGGAAGATGAGGGACAGGGAACTGTTGCTGAGATGTGTGGAAGTAGGAGGAAGGGAAATGTAGAGTAGAGGATAGGGAAAGACAGGTGGAACAGGGTCATGGGAAGGAGAAAAGGGAGGAGGAAGTAGCTTCTGCAGCTATCAGGAAAGATAGGCCTGACCAGGAGAGGAGGGGATCAAATGAGGTGGGTAGGGTTGAGGCAGATGTTGAGGAAAGTAGAAAAGAGGGAGGAGGGAAAGGAGAAGGTGGTAGTGTTTCACGTTGGTACCAACAACGTAAGGCAAGCTGATATAAGTACCAACATAGTTGGAGATGTGTGGGATCTGGTAAATGCAGCACGGGTGAAGTTTAAGAAAGCGGAGATTGTTATTAGTGGAATACTGTGTAGAAGGGATACTGACTGGAGGGTGACTGGGGATTTAAATGAGACTATGGAGTGGGTATGTGGAAAACTGGGAGTGAAATTTCTAGATCCTGATGGGTGGGTAGTAGATAGGGATCTGCGCTCGGATGGCCTTCATTTAAACCGCAGTGGTACGTATAAGTTAGGAAATTGGTTTGGAAGGGTAATAGGGAGGTTCATTCAGGGTACAGTATGGCCTAGGGAGCGCTGATAAGGGAACAGGGAACTGGAAATCAAGTAGGGATGACATAAAATTGTTAGTGTTGAACTGTAGAGGTATTGTAAAGAAAGGAATAGAATTAATTTTATAGATATATATTCACCGGATATTGTAATAGGAGTTGAATCGTGGCTGAGAAATGATATAATGGATGCAGGAATTTTCTCACGGCACTGGAGTGTGTATCGTAGAGATAGGATAGGAATGGTGGGAGGGGAAGTGTTCATTCTGGTGAAAGAAGAATTTGTAAGCTACGAAAAAGTTAAAGACGAGACACATGAAATTCTAGGTGTAAGGCTCATTTCTAAAGATAATAGGCAACTTGATATATTTGGAGTGTACAGATCGGGAAAGGGTAGCACTGACACGAATTCGGAATTATTTGATAGGATAGTCAGCTATGTGGGAAACGACATGGAAAGAAATGTGATTGTAGCGGGAGATCTGAATTTGCCAGATGTCAATTGGGAAGGAAATGCGAACGACAGGAAGCATGACCAACAAGTGGCAAATAAGTTAATATGGGAAGGACAGCTGTTTCAGAAAGTGATGGAACCAACCAGAGGGGAATATATCCTGGATGTGGTGCTGATAAAACCAGATGAGCTCTATAGGGAAACTGAAGTAATAGATGGTATTAGTGATCATGAAGCTGTTTTTGTGGTAGTTAAAAATAAATGTGATAGAAAGGAAGGTCTTAAAAGTAGGACTGTTTGGCAGTACCATGTGGCTAATAAAGCAGGCATGAGGCATTTTCTAAAAAGTAACTATGATCGGTGGAAAACGGAAAATAAAAATGTAAACAGACTCTGGGATGGGTTTAAAGAAATTGTTGAGGAATGCGAAAACAGGTTTGTACCTTTAAGGGTGGTAATGAATGGTAAAGACCCACCTTATTATAATAGAGAAATAAAGAGACTAAGAAGGAGGTGCAGACTGGAAAGAAATAGAGTTAGAAATGGCTGTGGAAGTAAGGAGAAATTGAAGGACCTTACTTGAAAATTGAATCTAGCAAAGAAGGCAGCTAAGGATAACATGATGGCAAGCATAATTGGCAGTCATACGAATTTTAGTGAAAAATGGAAGGGTATGTATAGGTATTTTAAGGCAGAAACAGGTTCCAAGAAGGACATGCCAGGAATAATTAATGAACAAGGGGAGTGTGTATGTGAGGATCTTCAAAAGGCAGAAGTATTCAGTCAGCAGTATGTGAAGTTTGTTGGTTACAAGGATAATGTCCAGATAGAGGAGGAGACTAAGGCCAAAGAAATAATAAAATTTACCTATGATAACAATGGCATTTACAGTAAGATGCAAAAGTTGAAAACTAGAAAAGCGGCTGGAATTGATGAGATCTCTGGGGATATACTAAAGACAATGGGTTGGGATATATTACCATATCTGAAGTACTTATTTGATTATTGTTTGGTCGGAGGAGTTATACCAGATGAATGGAGAGTTGCTATTGTAGCCCCTGTGTATAAAGGAAAGGGTGATAGACATAAAGCTGAAAATTACAGGCCAGTAAGTTTGATATGCATTGTATGTAAGCTTTGGGAAGGTATTCTTCCTGATTATATTAGACATGTTTGTGAAACTAATAAGTGGTTTGATAGAAGGCAGTTCGGTTTTAGGAAATGTTATTCACTGAAGCCCAACTTGTAGGATTCCAGCAAGATATAGCAGATATCTTGGATTCTGGAGGTCAAATGGACTGTATCACGATTGACCTGTCTAAAGCATTTGATAGGGTGGATCACCGGAGACTACTGGCAAAAATGAGTGCAATTGGACTAGACAAAAGAGTGACTGAATGGGTTGCTATATTTCTAGAAAATAGATCTCAGAGAATTAGAGTAGGTGAAGCTTTATCTGACCCTGCAATAATTAAGAGGGGAATTCCTCAAGGCAGTATTATCGGACCTTTATATTTTCTTATATATATAAATGATATGAGTAAAGGAGTGGAATCAGAGGTAAGGCTTTTTGCGGATGATGTCATTCTCTATAGAGTGATAAATAAGTTACAAGATTGTGAGCAACTGCAACGTGACCTTGAAAATGTTGTGAGATGGACAGCAGGCAATGGTATGTTGATAAACGGGGTTAAAAGTCAGGTTGTGAGTTTCACAAATAGGAAAAGTCCCCTCAGTTTTAATTACTGCGTTGATGGGGTGAAAGTTCCTTTTGGGGATCATTGTAAGTATCTAGGTGTTAATATAAGGAAAGATCTTCATTGGGGTAATCACATAAATGGGATTGTAAATAAAGGGTACAGATCTCTGCACATGGTTATGAGGGTGTTTAGGTGTTGTAGTAAGGATGTAAAGGAGAGTGCATATAAGTCTCTGGTAAGACCCCAACTAGAGTATGGTTCCAGTGTATGGGACCCTCACCAGGATTACCTGATTCAAGAACTGGAAAAAATCCAAAGAAAAGCAGCTCAATTTGTTCTGGGTGATTTCCGACAAAAGAGTAGCGTTACAAATATGTTACAATATTTGGGTTGGGAAGAATTGAGAGAAAGAAGAAGAGCTGCTCGACTAAGTGGTATGTTCCGATCTGTCAGCGGAGAGGTCGCGTGGAATGACGTTAGTAGACGAATAAGTTTGAGTGGCGTTTATAAAAGCAGGAAAAATCACAATATGAAGATAAAGTTGGAATTCAAGAGGACAAACTGGGGCAAATATTCATTTATAGGAAGGGGAGTTGGGGATTGGAATAACTTACCAAGGGAGAAGTTCAATGAATTTCCAATTTCTTTGAAATCATTTAGGAAAAGGCTAGGAAAACAACAGATAGGGAATCTGCCACCTGGGCGACTGCCCTAAATGCAGATCAGTACTGATTGATTGATGGTGAAGATGACCAAGAAGCAATGGATGCATTACAGTGCCAGTTTTGTGCTCTCCAAGTGGAGGATTTACCATTGTCTGTTGTGCAAGAAGAAAGAGTAAATTGTTCGTGGTCTGCTATAGGGGATACACGAGGTGCAGATGGGTGGGTGTTTCAAATTTGATAGAATCGCAAATCTAATGCTTTCAATATTGACAATTCCACACAGCAATGCCGAGTGTGAGAGATTGTTCAGCCAGGTAAAAAAGACGAGGACACAATTCCGATCATCTCTGAGTGACGAAAATCTCAGTAAACTATTGGTGGTCAAATCAAGTCTAAGTAGAAATTTTTATGAGCAGCAGTATGACAGTGCATTGTTAAAGAGGGCAAAGTTAGCTGCCAGTTCAATGCTAAACAAGTAAACACAGCAGTCTCTATCACCTACATGTGTATATTCTTCACCATTTGGTAAGTTGTAGTCAGTTCTTGACTTACCTGTCTAAATGTTACCGTACTATTCGTATGTATGTGTCATAAATGAGAATGATTATTAGGTATGTTTTCTTGCAATCGTTCTTTTTTAGTTTAAGATTTTAAATGTAATGGTTAATTCGCATTGTTACTGTAGATATGTACGCCTTTAACTTGTCCTCTTTTTACCGAGACCGTGGCGCAATACACTTGATGAAATCCAAGAATTAAAAACTCTTCCTATTTTTTATTTCTAAAAGTTGGCAGGTATGGCTATATATCATTGACAGTTATTGCGTGAAATAACGTTCTCATATGAAAACGTGTGAGCCAATACATTTTCATACATTTTTGTCAAAAGCCTGTAAAAGTACTGCATGTTCAACTATGAACCCCTTAATACCATTAAAGAAAGTGAAAACAGAATGTCAGTATCTTAAAATGTTCACGACTTATTTGAGGTGGACATGTTAGGTGAATAACCATGCATAATTTGTGAATAACTGTATAGGATGTACACCTACGTGGATACAAAGGCGTGCATTATTCGAACCTGATACGGGGAAGGTGTGCTTTGCTACATACGCAACCCCCATTACACATGAGTGGAACGTGTAATCTAAAATGCCCGACTTTGCTCCAATTCTCTCAGCAGGGGTGATGGGCAACGCTCTCGAGACCGATTCTCGTGTGCTGCGAGCTGTGCGACGTCCCAGTAACTACGAGTGTAAGCTTGATAGTTATCATCATCAGTTCTCATATGGAAACGTATGTGACGATAAATTCTGTCAAAATCTTAGGAAAGCACTACATGTTGAACTAACTAGATAGATAGATAGATAGATAGATATTTATTTCAATAATTAATTCCAACGAGCCAAAGGCTCATACAGAGGAATACCATTAACGAAAGTGAATACAGAATGCCAGTATCTTAAACTGTTCACGAGTTATGTCAGGTGGACTTCTTAGCTGAATAACCCGTATAATTTGTTAATAATTGTTTTTAGGATGTAGACATACCCGGATGCCTCACAATCGTTTTCGGCAGGGTAGTTCCTTGTGATTCAGACCGAGCCGGAGATGGTCTGTAACGATTCTTCTTCATTGATGTTATGCGTTTGTAAGTGCCGGATCATTCCAGAAGTATTTATGGCGACGTATTTTACTTCTTTTTAATAAGCAACACAGCGGGCTGTGCTACGTGACATCTCTCAAAAATAACCGACATCCACGAATTACGTTGCATTTCGGACATCGTCTTCAAGTTGTCGCGTACAATTAGTCACAATTTCACATTGCACTATCATATATCGAAGTACCTACCTAATTATGACGCGAATACTCTATAACATTGTAAGGAATTATTTCCTTCGTCACCAAAATATCGGTAAACACAAGCAGTGGTCATATGTTACTGAATGCGGGGTCTAATAACGATGTAAACCTGCTTGTCGGAAGAATTGGAGCAAACAGAAGCAATTTAGATTGCACATTCCACTCATGCGTAATGGTGGTTGCATGTGCAGCAAGGCGCATCTTGCCTCGTCTCGAGTTCGATTAATGCACGCCTCTAGTATCCAGATTCGTGTACCTACTGTACAGTAGCCGTCAGGTTCTGTACTTAAACCACTCATTCGTGTGACAATTCCTCTTCATTTATGTTATGTGTTTTTAAGTATCGGATCATCCCAGAAGTATTTCTGCCGATGTATTTTACTTCTTTTGAATAAACAACACCGCGGACTCTGCTCTGTGGCATCTCTTCAAAATAATCGACATCCGCGACTTACGTTGCTTCTCGAACATCGTCTTGATGTTGTCGTGTACAACTAGTACAATTTCGCATTGCACCGTCATATACCGAAAAACATAATTATGACGAGAATACTCCATAACATTGTAAGGAATTATTTCCTTCGTCACCAAAATATCGCTAAACACAAGCAGTGGTCGTATGTTATTGAATGTGGGGTCTGATAACGATGTACACCTATCTGTCGTAAGAATTGGAGCAAACTGAAACATTCTATTGTCCTGGGGACAAGAAATTATTCCCAAAGGCGGAGGAACCAGTTTGGACAACGGCATTAGGATGCAGAAGACAACGGGAAACCACTGCATTAAAGATCCTGAGAGATATTCCAATAAATTCACATGGTATGGCTGCAACGTCAAGATCAGAGCTGGCGGTGTGGATCGTCTACCTCCGTTTGGAGACGACGTCTTAAGAAGAAGAAGAAGCATTTTAGATTACACATTCCACTCATGCGTAATGGTGGTTGCATATGCAGCAAAAGCGCATCTTCCCTCGTCTCGAGTTCGAATAATGCACGCTCTAGTATCCAGATTCGTGTACCTACTGTACAGTAGCCGTCAGGTTCTGTACTTAAACCACTCATTCGTGTATCCACCAGTGCATACAATGCCAGAATGCGTATCCTTTATAATTATGTTATACTGCGTCCAAATAGACCTCGGTAGAAATGAACGCCTTAGTCGCTTGTTGACATGTATTTACGAAATGGAGAAGCCCCGTGGTTGGCTATTCGCATACTCGGCACAAACTACATTCAATTCCGGCTACCTGTTGGCCTACGACACGCTGCTCGCCGCACAATGCCGGGACAACGCTCTCGAGATCTCTCGAAGTTTCTCGCGAGAAATAGTCCCTTCGCTAGTCTCGAGAAATCCCGAGAAATCTCGAGACCTAGTCTCAGACTGTCCATCACTACCTACCAGTGCATATAATGCCTGAATGCATATCCTTTATAATTATGTTATACTGCGTCAAATAGACCTCGGTAGAAATGAACGCCCTAGTCGCCGTGGTTGGCTATTCGCATACTCGAGACAAACAACATTCAGCTTTGACTACCTGTAGGCCTACCACACGCTGCTCGCCGCACAACGTGGGGACAACGCTCTCGAGATTTCAGGAAATTTCTTGCGAGAAATAATGTCTGCGCTAGTCTCGAGAAATCCCGAGAAATATCGAGACCTCGTCTCAGACTGCCCATCACTGTAAATAACCTTATGGGACTTCCTCGCGTTGTGTTTCATACATTATTATGTGTAGTAGTGTATTAATATTGGGCTTCAAATGGAGAACTACTGATCACGTAGGTGAAAAAACATCATACATCGGCTGTATTCCGTGTGTTAATTGAGGGGAGATTAGTCCCTTGGTTGTTTACGGAGGTTTGATGGTCATTGACTTGCTGTTACGTGTGTTAGAGAATTAGTTAAAGAATTGAAATCCAAGTCAATATCAAACGTTAATAAACAGATAACTCGAATAAAGAGTGAAATCACAAATAACAATATCATAGTCACAAAAGCGGACAAATGTCCTACAACGGTAATAATGAATAAAGAAGAATACATTAGCAAAACCGAAGATTCCTTTTCCGCTGAAACATTATAATATAGTGGGAAAAGACCTCAAGTTAAAAATCCAACGAGACCTTAAGAACCTGTTAAAGTCTTCTTTTCTTTCACAAGAACACGAACAACAGTAACTTACCATAATGAACCGTAAGTTACTCACAGCCAGAGCTCTACCAAAAATACATAAGCAAGGGATACCAATGCACCCCTTTATAAGTTGAAGAAACAATCCCACATATAACGTTTCTAAACTTTTGCATCGTTTCCTATACAAACATTATAAATTCAATAATAAAGCCTACATAAAGAAATCTGTCAACTTCTGCAACAAATTGTCCACATTCAAGCTAGCAGACAATCATGTTATGGTATTATATGATATCACTAACATGTATTCGAACATACCCGTAAATGACACAATTAACATAGTAAAATCTAACCTTATGAAACATAATAATCTAAGCAGATGCGAAATAGATGAGTTTTTAATTTATTGAAATTCGTACTTAACAATAATTATTTCATATTCTATAATAAAATATATCATCAAGAAGGACTAGCAATGGGCGACCCAATTTCCGGCATTCTTGCTAACATCTTTATGGACGATATGGAAACTAAATTAATAATTAATAAAATTAACGGCGTAAAATTCTGGCAAAGATTAGTGGATGACACGTTCGCTATGATAGATAAGCAACTGAATAATAGCGACAACGTACTCAGGCTCCTTAACAACCTTAACCACAATATTCTGTTTACTAAAGAGGACGAGGTCAACAACTCCTTAAACTTTTTAGACTTAACTTTGACTATAAAAATAAGTTCATTTACCAAATTTAAAGAAAAACATCTGCCGCTCCTATAACAATAAAAAGCGAATCTTTGCCCCCCCCCCCCACTCCCATAAGCAGGCTACATTTTACACCTTGGTTCACAGGGCCATGAACATTCCTCTTTCTAATGGTAATCGAGAAAAGAACTACGTTTCATCGAAAAGTTAGTCATGAAGAATGGTTTTAAACCTGATATGATCAACAGAATCATAGGTAAAATTAGATCAAAGAGTACAACTACATTAGTTCCCGAAAAAACCAAAGAAACAAATTTCGCTATTTTTACTTTCACCAACCCAGCTATTCACAATATCACTAAGCCATTAAAAAAGCGCAATATTAACATTGCATACCGGACCCGCAACACCAACCGTAATATTTTTTTCAATTCCAACTCCGTTAATATAATTTACGACAGATTCTCAAACTCGGGAATATATAGACTCAGATGCACACAGTGCAATTTTTCTTATATAGGGCAAATTGGCCATAGCTTTGGAACAAGGTACTTAGGACATGCCTTGAAACACAAAAAGCATTCCGCCATGAGTATTCATGTGAGGGACACGGGGCATAATTTCAGTACTATCGATCGAGATATGCAAATACTCAAATACGTAAATAAAAGCATTCTAACGACCGGGTATGAAAATGCTTACATTTCCTTGGACCAATCTATATATATAAATGTCACTGTATGTATGTATGTATGTATGTATGTATGTATTACATCTCCTCCTAAACCACTGGAGCGATTTACACCAAACTTAGTACACTTACGACTTAGTATCAGGAGACAAACTGCGTGGGGGTAAAACACCCGAAGTACCCTTAGGAGCGGGGGGGCGAGGGGGTTTACATATAAAAATATAAAAAATAGTGTCGAATCCATCGTTTTCGGATTCGCTGAGATGAATAGTGATACTCTGGAATTTTTCCAAGTCCAAATTCAGCCCCCTTTTGGGTGGGGGCGAGGGGGAAGTGATATATCAACATAATAGGAAATGGTGTCGAATCCATCCTTTTCGGGGTCGCTGAGATGAATAGTGACACTCCAAATTTTTTTGACAAACCGCGTGGGGGTAAGACACCCGAAGTACTGGTACCGTTAGTGGCGGGGGGGGGGGGCGAGGGGGCGACATTAAAAATATTCGAAAATGGTGTCGAATCCATGCCTTTCGGGGTCGCTGAGATGAATAGTGATACTCCGGAATGTTTCCAATTCCATATTCAGCCCCCTTTTGAGTGCGGGAGAGGGGGGAGTGATATATCAAAGTAGTCGGAAATAGTGTCGAATCCATTCTTTTCGGGGTCGCTGAGATGAATAGTGACACTCCGGTTTTCTTTTGATAAACCGCGTGGGGGTAAGACACCCCATGTACCAATAGAGTAGGGGGATCGCAAGGGGGTGACATATAAATTATTCGAAAGTAGTGTCGAATCCATACTTTTTATGGTCGCTGAGATGAATGGTGACATTCCGGAATTTTTTAAAGTCCATGTTCTGCCCCTTTTGGGGTGGGGGAGAGGGGATTGACATATCAATATAACCGAAAATGGTTTCGAATCCATCATTTTCGGGGTCGCTGAGATGAATATTTACCCTCCGGATTTCTTTTGACAAAGCGCGTGGAGGTAAGACACCCCACGTACCCACTGAGGCGGGGTGCGAGGAGGGCGACATATAACATATTCGAAAAAGTGCTGAATCCATATTTTTCGTGGTCGCTGAGATGAAAGACCAAGTTCTACCCCCTTTGGGGTGGGGGCGAGGGGGGAGTGATATAAGAAAATTATCGAAAATAGTGTCGAATCCATACTTTTCGGGGTCGCCAACATTAACAGTGACACTGCGGATTTTTATAAATCCAAAGTCAGCCCCTTTGGGGTAGGTGCGAGGGAGGAGTGGTATATAAAAATAGTCGAAAATAGTGTCGAATCCACAGTTTTCGGGGTCGCTGAGATGAATAGCGGCACTCCGGATTTTTAGTGTAATGAGACACACCTCGTGGGGTTAAGACATCCCACGTACACTTTAGGGGCAGTGGGGTGAGGGGGTGAGATATAAAATCTTCGAAAGTAGTGTTGAGTCCATACTTTTCGGTGTCGCTGAGATGGATAGCGACACTCCGGATTTTTGGTATCATGAGACAAATCACGTGGGAGTAAGACACCCCAGGCATCCTTACGGGAGGGGGTGAGATATAAAAATCATCGAAAGTATTGTTGAATCTATACTTTTTTGGGTCGCAGATATGAGCAGTAACATTCCAGAATTTTATAAACCAAGTTCAGCCCCTTCGGGGGCAGGGGGACGAGGGAGGAGAGCTATACAAAAATAATCGGAAATAATGTCGAATCCACAGTTTTCGTGGTCGCTCAGATGATTAGTGGCACTCCGGTTTTTTTAAAGTCCAAATTCAGGCCCCTTTATTGTGATGGGTGAGGGGATTTGAGATATAAATATTAATCGAAAATAGTATCGAATCCACAGTTTTCGGGGTCGCTGAGGTGAACTGTGGCACTCCGGATTTTTTATGAGTCCATGTTCATCTCCCTGTATGGTCGGGATTATGGGGGAGTGAGGTATTAAACATGATCGAAAATATTGTCTAATCCATAGGTTTTGGTGTCACTGAGGTGAATAGGGACACTCCGGATTTTTTGAAGTTCAAGTTCATCCCCTTCGAGGTGGGAAAGAGGGGAGAGTGGTATACAAAGTAATCTAAACTGAGATAATTCGTCTCACTCCGAATATTTTATAAGTCCAAGTTCAGTCCCGTTTGAGGTTTGGGGCGCGGGGAAGTGTTAAGTAAAAATAAACGAAAATAGTTCCGAATCCATAATTTAGGGGTCCCTGAGATTAAGAATGACACTCCGGATTTTTAAAAAAATCATATTTCATTGCCCTTTGGCATAGGGGAAGAAGGGGTAAAACAGAAATTTTCAAAAATTACCGAAATAATGGACCTACCGTAGCCTATGTATGTTCTAGCGTAGCTTTGAACCGAAATTGATACAAGTATGACTTACTGGAGAAAATACTGGTTATGATAGGACACCCCTGGAACCTCTAGAGGAGGGGTGATTTATATAGTAACTAAAAACGAACAATAACACTTTTCCGGACTACTGGAGCGATTCAAAAAATCTGGTACATTTATGAATTACTATCAGGGGATAAATTGCGTGGGGTTATGACAATTTAGCACCCCTAGGGGTAGGTGTTGGAAAGAATAAGATGTAAAAATAATCGAAAATAGTGTCACATCAAAATTGTTTTTGGGGTCGCTGAAATGAATAGTGACACTCCGGTTGTCGTTTAAATCCAGCCGGGCTGAGTGGCTCAGACGGTTGAGGCGCTGGCCTTCTGACCCCAACTGGGCAGGTTCGATCCTGACTCAGTCCGGTGGTATTTAAAGGTACTCAAATACCTCAGCCTCGTGTCGGTAGATTTACTGGCACGTAAAAAGAACTCCTGTGGGACTGAATTCCGGCACCTCGGCGTCTCCGAAAACCGTAAAAGAGTAGTTAGTGGGACGTAAAACAAATAACATTATAAAAATTATTATTTAAGTCCAAGTTGATCCCAAATTGTCAGGCGGGTGAGAAGAAGTGAAGAAAAGAAAATATACAAATGACCGAGTTTAAGGATGTTTGTGTGTACGTTCCAATATAATTGTCAGCTGAACTTGGTACAAATATTACGTACTATCTAGAAAATAATACTGTAGGGGAAAGACACCCCTAGAAGCCTTAGACAAGGGGACGAAATATAACAATATTAGTGTTGAATCCATACTTTTAGGGACTACGGAGCTCTTTCAAGCAAACTTAGTCCCTTATGACTTATTACTAGGGGATAAATTGCGTGGAGGTATGACAACGCCAGCATACCCACGGGGGAGTGAGATGTAGAAATAATCGAAAATAGTGTCGAATCCATTCTTTTCGGGGTCGCTGAGATGAATAGTAACGCTCCGAAATTTTTAGAAGTCCAAGTTCTGCCTCCTTTGGCATAGCGGTGAGAAGTGAAAAAAACTTTCCAAAATGACCGAGATAATGGGCGTATATGTGTATATTCCAGCATAATTCTCAACCAAAACTGAACCTACTCTCTGGAAAAAATATGCCTTTGGGGTAAGAGGACCCTAGCCTCTAAAGTAGAGCTGAAATGTTAACATTAAACGAAAACGACCGATATCTGTATCTAATCCATAGTTTTGAGGATCGCAGAGATGAACTGTGACACTCTGGATGCCGTTTAAGGTTAAGTTTAGTCCTAATCGGCAGGCGAGTTAGAACCGGTAAAGAAAAGAAAATGTCCATAGGGACAGAGTTTAAAGACGTATGTGTGTATGCTCTAGCATACCTCTCAACCAAACTTGGTATACACATGACTTACTATATAGGAAACATTACTGTGGGGGTCAGATACACCTAGCACCCCTAGGGGCGAGAGTGAGTTATAAAAACACAGAAAAAATAATAGATAACGACAAATATTCGTGTACAGTCAATACTTTTTGAGGTCGCTGAGGAGAATAATGACACTCCGGTTGTCGTTGTTCAGCCCCTATCGGCATGGATATTAGAAGGAGAGGAAAGGAAAATGTTCAAAATGACCAAAAATACAGATGTATATTTCATCCAGCATAGGCCTCATATAAAATTGGTACAAGTATGACTTACTATCAGAAAAAAATGACTGTTGGGGAAAAACACCCCTAGCACACCTACGGGAAATGGTGAAATATAAAAATAAACGTTTTATTGATATTAATGTAGAATACGTAACTTACGAGGTCACAGAGTTGATCTGCGACACTCTAGATGGTTAAGTAATACTTCAGCCGCAATCAGTATGGAGGTTGAGAGGCGGTGAAAATGAATGTACATATAACGGATATTATGGATGTACTGTATGTGGGTATGTTCCAGAATTACTCTTAACGAAACGTGGTACACATATGGCTTACCATTTTAGAAAAAATACTGTGGAGATGAAAAATCACAGCCTCAGCTGGGGATGGGGAATGAGAGGGACTGACGTGCAAAAATGATGGAAAATAACCGATATTAATGTCGAAATCCATTGTTTATGTGTCTCTCATACGAACTGTGACGCTCTTGATACCATTTGAGTCCACGTTCAGTCTCCATTGGGACAGAAGCTGAGAAGGACTTAAAAGTATACAGTATAAAATGACCGAGATTAGTGTTGAATACACTGCTTTTGGGATCACTAGGCTGATTGTGACAGTCTCGATGACTGCCGAAATCGTGTATATCATTATGTACGGTGCGACTGGTAAATACATATAATTATTACTCTTTTTTTTGGAAAGAATCAAATACTTCCCAGTCAATTCTAGTTTCCACAAGGACAAGGTTTTACTCGAAAATTAAATAATCTAAAACTTGAAATCGGATACATCTAAATAACTCTAAAACTATACAATAGGTCGTGATATCAACATCTCAAAAATAAATCAATAAGCATCCACTTCACACTTAACTAACTGGTGATACAAATACTAAATTTAACATTCAAAAGCTACCCGGACAACGCTGGGTACTACAGCTAGTACCGGTACTTTAATAAAAATAGTAATTTAAATGACGCCTCGAACATTAATAGCCCCATAATTGAGCAAATCCCCAATCTAATTGCTAACTTTGGAATCAATGCTAAAAATTTCATGAAAATTTTCCATTATAAACACGCTTTCAATCTTCCTATAGTAACAACAGCAACAGTAGACACACCTACAACGCATCCCCTCCAATGGCCGACAACTCGCGTAACGTCCCGCCTCCCTTCCCCTTCCCGCTATCTTCCCCGCCTCTACGATCGCATTCATACAACACATGTAACAGCAAGTCAGTGACCATCAAACCTCCGTAAAACAACCAAGGGACTAATCTCCCCTCAATTAACACACGGGTAAGCGCCTTCTATTATTACTTTCTTACAGTAGTACAACCTTTAAAGTCCGGCAACTGACGCACATACTGTTCTTCTTTTCTCTTCTTTTTACAGGATACACCCGATTTATGTTTTTTCACCTACGTGATCAGTAGTTCTTCATTTGAAGCGCAATATTAATACACAACTATACATAATAATAATAATAATAATAATAATAATAATAATAATAATAATAATAATAATAATAATGTATGAAACACAACGCGAGGAAGTCCCATAAGGTTATTTACGCCGATCCAGACGACGTTTTATCCATCAGTGCAGTTCGTTTTTCAACCAATATATGTGATTTTAGCATTCCTCATCATGTTTATTTTATGAAACATCATCATATTTCATTACAACAGCTCACCCTTAAGGCCGGTCTCCACTGATTAACATTTAACAACAACATGTTAAATGTTAAAAGTGTTGAATGTTAACTGGTGACACCATCAACATATTAAATGTTGAATACTGTTTCATTTAACATTGTGTCCACACTTAATAAACATGTTAAACTTGACTTTCTTTGTTTATACTGTATATGGGTAGTTCATCATATCAATTTGCGGTAATACATTTCGGTGTGTCTAGTATTTTCAAACAAGGAAAATGGACTCAGATGAAGAGGATTTGTCCTTTGTTATTACCACTGTTGCTTCTTGTTATGATTTAGAAATGCAGTTATTAGATACATTTTCTCCCCTCATCCTGCTCATTGCTTCTAAAGCAAACCTCTTTGAAGTATAAACTTCGTCCGCTCCCGCCCCCACACTTCCGACTTTTTCTGATTTTTTGCAATACTCCACTGTACTGGGAGCGGAGGGACGCTAGTTTTTATGCACTCGGAGGAATAATTATACATAATTTAGAGTTCCTGGAAACTGTCGGCTTTGTTCGCTTTATCTCTGTATTCCTTTGATGAGACATCCCACAAACAAGGCCTTTCTATTATGTCATTAATTGAGTCCAAAATAATCTTGCTCCAGTCCACTTCTGACTATAAATTTTAGTATAGTGCAGAGAGAACGACACACGTGCGCGTACCGGTACCGGTACTGTATTTGTAGCTTATAACAAAGAGAATGAGTGTTCCGGAGTGTTGTAACTATAATCCTGCTACACGAGAAGCACGTCGTTTGCGTCGTCTGGCTATATATTGACATGGAAACGGTAAGGAAGTTGCCGAAGCTGTGCCAACATCTCACGAACAACGAATTGACTTGACATGTTTTCCACTTGGAGCGGAAAACACGCCAACATGTTAAAAGTGTTAACCTCAACATTCTGAGTAAAGATGCAAAGTCAACTGGAAGACACAATCACAATATACACTGACTGACAGAGCAAATGCAACACCAAGAAGGAGTGGTCAGAACTTTATGCCAATTGCAGGGTAGACTGACGTCACTGAGGTATGCTCATGATGTGAAATGCGCCGCTGTGCTGCGCACGTAGCGAACGATAAATGGGACACGGCGTTGGCGAATGGCCCACTTCGTACCGTGATTTCTCAGCCAACAGTCATTGTAGAACGTGTTGTCGTGTGCCACAGGACACGTGTATAGCTAAGAATGCCAGGCCGCCGTCAACGGAGGCATTTCGAGCAGACAGACGACTTTACGAGGGGTATGGTGATCGGGCTGAGAAGGGCAGGTTGGTCGCTTCGTCAAATCGCAGCCGATACCCATAGGGATGTGTCCACGGTGCAGCGCCTGTGGCGAAGATGGTTGGCGCAGGGACATGTGGCACGTGCGAGGGGTCCAGGCGCAGCCCGAGTGACGTCAGCACGCGAGGATCGGCGCATCCGCCGCCAAGCGGTGGCAGCCCCACACGCCACGTCAACCGCCATTCTTCAGCATGTGCAAGACACCCTGGCTGTTCCAATATCGACCAGAACAATTTCCCGTCGATTGGTTGAAGGAGGCCTGCACTCCCGGCGTCCGCTCAGAAGACTACCATTGACTCCACAGCATAGACGTGCACGCCTGGCACGGTGCTGGGCTAGAGCGACTTGGATGAGGGAATGGCGGAACGTCGTGTTCTCCGATGAGTCACGCTTCTGTTCTGTCAGTGATAGTCACCGCAGACGAGTGTGGCGTCGGCGTGGAGAAAGGTCAAATCCGGCAGTAACTGTGGAGCGCCCTACCGCTAGACAACGCGGCATCATGGTTTGGAGCGCTATTGCGTATGATTCCACGTCACCTCTAGTGCGTATTCAAGGCACGTTAAATGCCCACCGCTACGTGCAGCATGTGCTGCGGCCGGTGGCACTCCCGTACCTTCAGGGGCTGCCCAATGCTCTGTTTCAGCAGGATAATGCCCGCCCACACACTGCTCGCATCTCCCAACAGGCTCTACGAGGTGTACAGATGCTTCCGTGGCCAGCGTACTCTCCGGATCTCTCACCAATCGAACACGTGTGGGATCTCATTGGACGCCGTTTGCAAACTCTGCCCCAGCCTCGTATGGACGACCAACTGTGGCAAATGGTTGACAGAGAATGGAGAACCATCCCTCAGGACACCATCCGCACGCTTATTGACTCTGTACCTCGACGTGTTTCTGCGTGCATCGCCGCTCGCGGTGGTCCTACATCCTACTGAGTCGATGCCGTGCGCATTGTGTAACCTGCATATCGGTTTGAAATAAACATCAATTATTCGTCCGTGCCGTCTCTGTTTTTCCCCAACTTTCATCCCTTTCGAACCACTCCTTCTTGGTGTTGCATTTGCTCTGTCAGTCAGTGTACATGTCAATTGTAACATTAACATGTTGGTGTTAAATGTTAATCAGTGGAGACCGGCCTTTATGTGAATAACTGGTTTTAATCACAAACAGTCTAATGCCATTGAGCGAAGATTATTATGGTCATTGATTTATACGAACAATTAATCACTGTATATTATAGTAACATTTCCATGTCATTCATTCCACTTACATTTTAAGAAATTTTAATGATCAATATTTGTTTTAATAGACATAATATAATATTATTATTTTTAAATTGTTAAAATTCGTATTTTATCAATGTAATATTAGACGTTTTTTCGTTACATATACCGGGATCAGGGCCCTGACCCACCATGGATTAATTTATCTCTAGCTGATGATGCTCAATAAGAATGAACGAAACATGTCCTACTTTTAATATCTATTAATGTTTTATCCTAAATATAAAGGACTATTGTGTATTGGAAAGGTGGTTTTTATTAATATAAAACTTCTTATTCTGAAATCCAATACGGTTTTATAATGAGATTCATAACTTGTAAAGTATTATTGTTCCAGTGACTGATGCTTTTCACGTGAACTGCGGAAATCAGATGTCAGTGCTTGGTTGCCTAAAACAATAAGGGCTATTTTCTCTAAAATACCTGTGATATGTAGAGTATTTCATTGCAAGAGTTCTTACAACCGACTCAAAATAATATTGCTGAAATGGAGTAAAATACTTCTTCACATTCAAGTCCAGATTTTCAAGATATTCCCACTTGGTATGTTCTCGGCAATAGCAAGACTCCTTGCTTGGAAATGTAGACAAGGGTTCCATACATACATACTTATAAATACAAACTGTACAACTAAAAAAACAAATATATAGTAACATAACATAAAAGGGAAAAAAGGTCCCAATGTGATAGATCTGTACTTATATGTGACTTTCTGTCGTGCACGGTGCTTGGAAAAGTAGATGCTGCGTTGGTTCCTTAATGTGAAGACTGTCTCTAGAAATAACGAACCACAATGAAAGGGTCTAAGAAGACCGCGGAACATGGTAGAAGAACAAATTTATATGGTTGCTGGCCAATAGTCAGCCACTTTCAGGGACTCAGGTGTTGCTTGCATGTCGTCTTCCATGTAGTTGGACAGTTTGCGTTGGAGAAGATGAGGTGTTGTCTGTGGAGAACCCCTATCACATAATGGCGAGTCTATGCGAAAATCCCACTTCAACAGGTTAGATTTGCATCTTGTAACACCTGAGCGCAATCTATTGAGAGATTTCCACGCTAGCCAAAATTCTGTATGACCATTTAGAAATTCGGGCTTGGTGTGCAGTCCTTGTGAGAGCCTCCGTTGTTCTGAAGACATTTTTCCTTGAGTCAAACTTGAACAAGCTGGCTGGGATCATACAGAGGGTGAGATTGAGATGTATCAACTTTTATCTTCTTATTCTGAAATCCATCCCCCGACCGATGTCAGGTGGTGTAATCCCAGCAAGGCAGTACAATTTTTCCAATGACGTAGGCAACCAGTGATGATTCAACGCATTGTGCCGTTTTTATGTGATGTTAAGTAAATCAGCACGAGTACCGATGCAGGGAACCAAGATCAGAAGGACTCACAAACATGGCGCCAGAGTAGCCTTGATATGTGTCAATGTACCTACGTCATGATTTTAAAATGTCACCGTAAACCGGGCTTACTTTGTGACTGCAGGGGTTACTTTGTGACAGGTGCGCGCCAAATAATTTCATATTTCGCGGGATATGCATCGATGGACTGACAATGAACACTATATGTTTTCACTCCTCAATAATGCTGCTACCTGTGTGTACAATGTTAATGTCCTAAGTGTTGGATTGTTGGCAACAGAGAGCCTTTTGGTGTATTGTACTAAGCACGTGATTTTGTGAATAGCGGGAAACTTTTGTCGGTGACAGAAAACGTTAATGAGGTACACATCAAAGTAAGTGGAAATCTTAATTTCATGTTTCCTGATAAAAATGCACGTTTCTCATGACGCTTTGAGCTTTCTTTCAGTTATTTATGTTAAAATAAAATAAAGAGGAGGAGTTTAAGGGGTAACTTTGTGACAATAATGACTCTGCCACAAATTAACCCCAGTGTTCTAAAATTGCCTTTTTTAGTAATGTGGAGTCTGAAAACGATGTTCCACTATATTGAAGCAATAATGTCCATTCTTGGTAGAATCTAATTGAGAACTAGTTAAAAATGGTCTGAATAATCTACGTTCTTGATGCAGGAAATGTAGTATTTGCCCTCTAAGCCAGGAAGAAGTGCTGAAGCACATGTATAACAGGGCAATGGATGTAGAAGGCGATGCTGTGAAACAAGCTGTAAGTAAGTTTCATTGAGCACTTGAATCTCAAAGGTGGTAAGGTAACAAATAATGGGTGAAGAAAGGGGAGATGTATAGATGTGCCACCTGGAAGAGGTATGACAGCTTCAGATTTTGACACTATAGATGAGATTCCTAGCTGTAGTGGCACCTACCGGAATTGTCCCTCAAAGAACATTAAAGACACCCGAAACGAGAATTCAAGTAAAAATGACAATTATGACATTTATACTGAATCAAAAGACAACTCATTACATGAAGAAGAATTTAATTCTGACTCTGAAGAACTTCCTATTCATGAAAATCCTATCTTGGAATCCGGTGATAAGATTGTTGGTACACGCATAACTGTACTGTCCAAGAATCGTAACGAAAGTATACAAACAAGGTGCAGTTGTCAGTGCTATGGATAGCACCATGAAGTGGGCGGATATCAAAGTGCAGTTGACAGTGCTATGGATAGCACCGTAAAGTGGGCGGTTATCAAGGATGAAATATAGTATGCAGATGACAAAATAGGGTGTAAAATTAGTCTAACCATAGAAAGGAGAAAACTTGAAATCTATGACATTCCAGAACTCACAAAACACAGCGAAAAGTAAACAGTTTGTACATGGGCGCCCGCAGGATCTTTTCCAGAGGGGGGCACATTAACAATTTTCTTGAATATAAAAACCAATATAACGTCAGCAACATTAAATTGTTTACAGAAACTTACAGTTATAACATATGCTAGATGACTGTCAGTAATTTCAGTTTATGAAATAATCTGGTATGATATTAAACAATTGAACAACAATGTGGTGTGGAAACTGACAAGTACCACATGGGGTGCACAGCCAAGTACCCTGAGAACATCTTTATGCGATCCAAGCTCACTCCCGAGTACTTTGGGGTTGCACAAAGATCAAGAGCGACTCCTTCCCAGGAGATATGGAGTAGTAGCCTCTCTGTTGTTAACTGATTCTCCCTGTAACAGGTAGTAAGTTCTTCCAGAGCATCAGACAGCTTTTGCTTAACAATCTCAAACTGGCTAGCTTGTGCAGAAATAGCATTATCATCTGTGTAGATGAAACTTTCTGTTCCTTCTGGTAGAGGCTGGTCATTGGTGTAAACATTAAATACAGATGGTGCAAGGACACTTCCTTGAGGTAATCCATTCTTCTGGGATCTCCACCTATTTCTTTTCCCCTGAAATTCAACAAAAATCTTCTAATTTGAAGGAGGTTCCTTACCTTGCAGGTGATTTGATACGCTTTGGTGAATTTATAGTTTGCAGGAGAAGTCTGTGGTTGACTATATTATAAGCTGCTGACGAGTCGATGAATACCGCCCCCGTGATTTGTCGTCTCTTGAAACCGTCTTCAATATATTGCATCAGTTTCAGGACTTGTGATGTGCAGCTTGTCCCTGTCCTGAATCCAGCTTGCTGAGATATAAAGAGTGGCTCTAATACTCCTGTTAGTCAATGAAGCATGTCTCTCTAGCACCTTAAAGAGATGGCATAACAAGGATATAGTTCGATAACTTCTAGGGTCGCCTTGATCTTTGCCTGGTTTATGAACAGCAAAGATACTAGCTTTCCTCCAGATATTCGAGAGTTTACAGGACTGAACACAATTGTTCATTAGCTCAGTTAGCCATTTAATTGTTACAGAGCCAAAGTTCTTAATTTGTTGTACTCTTATATCATCCAAAACAGCTGCTTTACCATTCTTACACATCCTCAATACTGTTTCCAATTCCAAAACAGTGAAAGGCAGAGACCAAATACTCCTTTCTTGATGTAATAGTCAAACTATTTTCTTCATCCCAGACTTGACATACCAAGGTTGTTTACCATTTAATAAGATCTGATATGCAATTTGTTCTGCCTTCAAGATGGCATGTGAAACAGGTTGGGTAGGATCACTCTTAAAGCGATGTAGAAGTCTCCAAGCTTCTTGGCTGTTCCTGCTCATATAACACTGTATCATAAGCTTTTCCCATAGTTCTCTTATTGTCCCACAGATAGAGGACAAATCTGCATCAGCTGCACAAGATGTATCTTCACTGAATGGATTTTCTTCATATACGCTACAATATTCTGCTAAGAATGTTGCTGTTTCCAAAGTTATTCCTTGGATATAGTTTTAGAGCCTTTCGGAATAGATGGCTGTGAGGAGGTATTGACAATATCTACAAATTTTTCACATTCTTTGGGAAATGGAGCAACTGCCCAATTTTTTTCATCTAGCATTGATGAGAACTTTATCAAATCAGCTTATGTATCTTCACTTAATGGATTTTCTTCACACAGGCTATATTTTGCTAAGAATGTTACTGTTTCCAAAGTCATTCCTTGGATATAGTTAGTTCTAGAGCCTTTCAGAATAGATGCCTTTGAGCAGGTATTGACAAGATCTACAAATTTTTCATATTCTTTGGGAAATGGAGCAACTGTCCAAATTTTTTCATCTAGCATTGATGAGTTAATCAGCTTTCTTTAAGTTGAAATGACGTCTAAAACTAACTTGTTGAGGTCTGATTAATGGTAGTAACTAGCACATTATTGGCCTATGCTGTGAGTTGGGAATTAGGCAGGATACAGATTTGGAAAATTTCTGAGCTAAACCTTCAGTTACAAATATGGATCTGGATTATAACCTCGTTGCCATCTTCCACTGTTGAAAGAGTGTGGCAGTTTACTGCCATGTATAAGGGAGAACCAATTGTTTTCAGCCCATGAAAGGACTGCCCCTCCATTGTCGTCATCATGTAAGTAACCCAAAACATGACCGTGGCTGTTAAAATCACCTATCACTATAGATGGTTACTTTGGAGGAGTAAATGTAAATCTTGCAGTGGGTGGCTTGTACACAGAGGTGATTACATAGTTGCTGACCTCAAGAGAAATTATCTCAGTTTTGCATGTGGTCTTTCTGCAATCAACAGCATGCCAGGAATATAAGGGTGTCAGTGTTGTAAATCTCTATGGATTTCCTTAATGCATAAGGCATCACATTTCTTTTCTACGACTTAGTTCACCTATTATCTGTTGTTTGGCTGATGTAATGCCTTCAATATTAACTGAGATAATGGTCGGAGTTGGCTCTGAGAAGTGCCATTTGTTGCTAGTACTTAGAATTAAAAAGATGAGATACAAACCTAAGGAATGCTCCAGGGATATTTATTTAATGTTAAAAATAATATTAAAGAAACGTTCCTATAATATTAAAAACATTCCTTGTTGACAGTAAATTGATGTCTTACGTGAAGCATAGCTGACTCTGTGGATCAGTGGTAGAGTGTCACCCTTCAGATCCCAAGATAGCAGGTTCAAACCCGGCAGAGGTAGTAAAATTTTTGAAGGGCGGAAAAAAGTCCATTCAACACTCCATGTCCTATGATGTCAGCACGTAAAAGACTTCTAGCGACACATTTGGTGTTTACCTGACAAAATTTATTAAATCTCAGCCATAGACGGCCAAGAGAGTTTCGGTTTACTCAGTCTGCCATGTAGTAGGTATAGAGTAAAATAGAACATAAACTGACGAGCAGCCAGCCCGATGGTGTCAAACTGAAATGTCTGCACATGGTAGCCGAGGCCATACAATTATTATTATTGTTATTATTACCTGAAGCATGAGCCTCCAACACAGTCTTAATTTGGGATTCAGTGACTTGAAGACTTTTCAAGAAAAACTCCTTACAGACCTCTTTCCTTTCTTCATTTTGTAGGTGGTATGCCCAAGAATAACCTCTGTTCTTGTGAAAAGGATGTGGCTCTTTTGAGACCACTTTCTTTTTATCAGTTAGGCCACAAAGAAGAGTGCTGTACTACTGCACTACCATATCATCCAGTTCCCAAAACTCACATAGCTGTCACCATGATTCCTCTTGGCTTTATTCTGCACGCATTTCCAAGGGTTATTAATTATGTCAAGGTCCGCCTTGTCAACACAATTCAAAATCTAGTATATATACTAAACCATAAAATACATAAATATATATAAGCACGTTTCAAGATTTAAAATTCTCTTCTTCAGCTTATATATTAAAATCATGTGCATGTAAAAGACCTTATTTAAAACTATTTTATGTCCTAACAAAATTCTGGATAAAAACACAATACAATGAGAACATTACAAGTTCAAACATGAATGTCATTTATTTCATATCCAAAGTCCTGTAAATGTTTTTTATGTGGTACTAAAATTGAGCTATTTGACAATTATCTAAATGTTATTTTGGAGTGACATCTTATTGACCTTCATAGTACCACCGCCCCTGCATGGGTCTCAAGTTCTTACACGTCTCGTTGAAGTGATCTCTTCTTTCCTTTATTCTGCATTTGCAAACCTGTTCCTTCATTTAACTTATCACTTTTACCATCATCTGCCTGCTGATCACACATATTTACACATATTTACAGAATAACAATACCAAAATCATACGCAAGAGTCATAAGACAACACTCACTGATTCCCCCGCATCTGCGATACCGCTATGTTGAAGCGCCTAAGTCAGCCTAGCTGTTTGCCGGAAGAATGACTTGCTACACAGCTGTATATAATGCAAGCTCCTGCCATCTACTGTTGACATAATGAAATAATATTTGGAGGATAGATGAAGAACCAATTGAGGGTTATAAAAATGCATTCGCTGGAAACGCGACTTAAGTCGATTTAACCCTTTCCTGCCCACGTTGTTTTAGGAAAGGTTAAATATAATAAAAGCTATTGATCACAATGTATTCAAATTTTCAATAATATTAGAAAACATACCACCACATTCATTTCTCTATTCAAAGAGTCATGAGGTTGTTTGTTCAAACCTCCACCCCCTTCTTGGTGATACCCAGCACAGAGGTAGGCTGCATTTAACACATTCTCATATTGAATCCCTATAAACCAATAATCACGTGATTCTGAAAGAGGAACAATGTTTATGTTTATTTATGCTTATATGCTTATTTAAGCATTCTATTTTCTCTGGCATGTGTCTTCCCATTCTGTATTTATTTTACCAGAATGGCCTGTATGAATGCTGCATTCATATTTATGCAATTGGCTATGTCACTGAATAGGTTGTCTCCTTCTAACATACGTGAATAATAATCTATTTCTCATAATATTCTTTCCAAATTATGGACAGGTTCAATATCATCCATATAATCATTCGGAGTAACTAAACAAAATGTCTGTGTTACCTGAATTGCCGCTTTCTCAATATCAGTTTTCACTGATATCACTGTTATCACTAAAAATATCTTCGTTGGTATGTTCTTCACCCACTAAAAATTCACCTCCATCCCGACTCAACTATTCTGTGTCACTTTCTTCACCTATATTCAGCTCAGATTTAATTATCTCGGTATTCAATCCCGCCATATTTACGAACGAAATAGCTGACCCGTACTTCCAGAAGTTCACGACTGTTGCCTAGGCAATGCCAAGACAGATTATCACTCTTCTTTTATTTCCTAAGCCTTGTAGATTATACTGCGTGTTCATAAATACCTTATAAATACTTCACTGATGAAAAAAATACAAAACTATCGCACAGATCGCAGACCTCATTTAATGTTAGTCCGTTTGAAATCTGGTAAAAATCAAATAATATTTCTTCATTTTGCCTCATGACTGAGGCATCGTGACTATAATAATATTCAACCATCTAGCCAATGAACCATACTCCACCATTCTTCCCTATCTAAAGCTTTCAATGTGGTTGCTCTGAGAGAACTCTGTAGGGGGCCGTTCACCATGTCAATCCATCGCATTGGTACTCGTTCTCGTCTGGTTCCCTGGACTTTGCCCTCAACAATCAGCTTTTGAAGACTACCACGAACTTTTATCTGTAGTTGGTTCAGGATTGATGTGTTCACGTGCGATGAGCTGTCCAAGGAATCCTTAACATTTTCCTTCAGCACCACATTTCAAAGCTTTCTATCCGTTCACGATCATGTTTGAGGATGGTCCACGTCTCTGCGCCATACAAGAAGACTAAGAAGACTAGAGATTCAATGAGCTTCTTTTTTGTATTAATGGTGATGTTATTATCTTTCCAGATCTTCCGCAGACGGATCATTGCTACCTTTGCTATTTCAATTCTTCGCTTTATTTGATCTTTGGAACCACAAGAATTGGATAGTAAGGAGCCTAGATATACATACTGATGTACAACTTCACACCCTCCAATCTGTTTGATATGTGGACTGTTGTTGTTCTTACGATCAACAATCATGACTTTGGTTTTCTGTCGATTTAGGCGTAATCCAATTTCTAGGCTTGCTTCCTCTAGTCTCTTGATCAGCTCTGTCAACTCCTCTTCAGATGATGCTATCAAGGTGGTGTCATCAGCAAATCTCAAGTTGTTGATCTTGCATCCCCCAATGGAAAATCCTTCATCCCAGTCATCTAATGCAGTTCTCATTGCATATTCACCATAGAGATTGGAAAGTAACGGTGACAGGATACATCCCTGACGAACTCCAGCCCTTGTACGACACTGCTGTGACTGTTTGTTTTGATCTTCACAGTGGCTGTATTTTCCTTATACAAGGACTTGAGGAGATCAATCAACTGGAGTGGCAAACCCATGTCATCCAAAATTTTCCAAAGATGGCTCCATTTGACAGTATCGAAGGCCTTTTGGTAGTCAATAAAGTACAGGTATACTGGAACATTGAATTCTCTAGCCTTTTCTATGATTTGTCTTAGGCTTAAGATCTGTGCTTGAGTGCCTTTTCCTTTCATGAATCCAGCCTGGACTTAAGGAATTTGATGAAAATACATGATAAAACCATTAAAATGATATTTACATCATCATTTTAAACGCTTCAAAATAAATTAGGGTGTGAAATTTCTGAATTTATTCACTCTCGTGAGAACTATGAAACATAATTTGTTGCCTTAGTTTTGAAGTGGTGGATAATTTCCTATATTCAGCACCCAATGAAAGGGAAGTATACCCAAAATAATAATGTTATTGGCTTTACGTCTCACTAACTTTTTATTTTACAGTTTTTGGAGATGGTGAAGTGCCGGAATTTAGTCCTTCAGGATTTCTTTTAAGTGCCAGTAAATTTACCAATATGAGGCTGAAGTGAGCACTTTCAAATACCACCCGACTGAGCCAGGATCGCACCTGCCAACTTGGGGTCAGAAGGCCAGAGCCTTAACCGCCTGAGCTACTTAGCCCAAGCGCACCCGAAATAATTATGTTAACCCATTGAATGGCCCTGGTAACGCTAACATAATGTTGACATATGGCATAGCAGCACTTCACACGATGGTAGCCTTAGTAATGAAACGTTCAGACACTAAAGATATAATAGATGGACGAGCTTCAGTTCAGTGTAGTGTAGTCTGCTTGATAACAGATAACCACAGCATGAATCAGAAGGTGTTGGTAGTGTAAAACCCTGCACTACAAACCCAGCTAATCCCTCAAAGTTACTATTTCTTCTGTGTAACAGTATACAGATTGCTCCATCTGTCACGCTTGTAAGTTTCGTTATATTCCCAAGATCCAGCCAAACATTTCCACAGGCAAGCAGAGATTATTGTAAAATACACTTGCATCTATTCTATCTAAATTAATATTTTTACAGGAACATGAACTGGTTCACCATATGGAATTAGAGAAAGGTCTTCCCTAACCTCAGACTCGTTCTTAAAATGATGTATGCACACTACAGTTTTGTCATCGACATCAAAATGATCACAATATATATTCCTAATCCATTTCTCTCTTAATGATGTATTCCGTAGAAAACTTAAGAATAGTTGTACGAAAGGCACTGCCATAGCTAGACTTAAACCTGGTTCACAACACAATCAAAACAAACACATTCTCACATTACTGCGTGCAATTACAGATCCTAAGTGTCCACTTGCTCGTCTAAATATACTTGCACACGTATATTCTGTATATTCTACAAAGAAACTAATATTTATCGTCAACACTAATTAAACTACACCGACTACATATGACAACAACAAACCAAAACAAACCCACATTTCCAACATATCCGGCTACTCGATTCACCATCTTTGAACGATCAAAAGTAGCATTATTGGAGTCGGTCTTGGTAGCTGAAAAAAAAAAAAAAAAAAAAAATCTGCAGAGTAGACAATACATATTCTACAGTTTTTATTTTGCCTTAGGCAAATAAACTGTATCAATCGGGTGGAACCATTGTGTTTTTTCACTTCTTTTAACAGTGTATAACCTTGATACACTGATGCAGAAAATGTGGATGATTGCTTGCAAACACAAGTTCCGTGTGAGCATCAGTGGTATAATCTCAGCCCAGACCATCGCAGAGCCTCCATTGAATGGTGTCCTTGCAGAGAAAGTTCAGGGTGAATAACATTGCCCGGACCTTCTCCATACTCTTTCCTTTTCATCTGGTGCCCTCAAACAGAATCTGGATTCATCCGTACACAGCACTGGGGCCCACTGCTCCAACGTCCAGTTTCGATGGGTATTGGCGAATTATATCCAAGAGGCATGGTGCTCACGTGTAAGCGGAAGTCCTGTGGCAGGCCTCCTGGACTTTAAATCCGCTTCATACAACCTCCTCCTTACTGTCCTTTTGCTGATGTTCGTGCCCCGTACTTGCTGCAAACGATTTCTGGCTTTCACAGCTGTTGTGTATCAATCACGAAGAACTTGCATTATGAGAAAGCGATCAACACGCTCGGTAGTGCTTCTCCTAAAACCAGAACCAGGCATCTGGTGTACCTCTATCTTTTAACAGTTCTGTACATGTTACAACAAGATGTAGCTGTTACATCTGCTACATGGCGTATAATGAGTCCATCCTCCACTAGTGCTACATCCCTTGTTATGGTTTCAAGTGAAAGAGCCATTACGACCTGACTTAGAAGTGAGACTTTTGTAGACAAGCTGTAATGTCCACAAAAATATGCAGCATGAGAATTAATAATGATAAAGCTTAATATAGAGCCAACAGTGAATCACCTGATGGGAAATGAATAACAAAATTTAATTTTAATACAGTATTTATCAGACTGAACTGGGAGTCTCTCCCACAATCTAGCTCACATAAAGTGAGTTCTAACGAGCCACACTTCAAGAACTATGGATTTAAGGCATAGGTTTATCATGAAGTTTGCATCAAATTCTGGTTGAATATGGTATTTGTTGTAGTCACATCAGTTCAAGCTGACATTAATGAATGCTTAAGATATTTTAATGGTTCATATTTTCATTTGAATATATCTCAGAAAGATACAATTCTGATCAGAAAACTATACATAAAGTACAGTTTATAATACCTACATGACAATTCAAAAAAAATAGAATATTCAATATCTTTTATTGAAGAGCAAGTTGAATATTTCACAACCAGTAGATTCACAGATCAGAATTAATGAATAAATATATATTTCTTTAAATGAATACAGGAGTTCTGGATCTCTCTTAGTATTCACTTTTGAACAGCCAATATACATTCACTCAAAACTACCAGTCATCTGTCACAAGTTTATATGTATATACATCATCTACTTGCTTCTAAAGCTTGTACTTTGCGTTTCAGTTCTTCTATCTCAAGATCCTTTCTAGATAGATCTGCACGGAGTTGACGAATGGTTTCATCTGGACTACTGGATAAAAATGCTTCACTTGAAGATTCTTGTGTAATTGAGTCCAATTCTGTTAATACATTTTCAGTAGTGGGACGATCTGCAGGATCTGTAGCCATTAGCATTTGTATAAAATGAACCTAAAAATGAAAGCATAGTAATATAGTTTATAATTCCATATATTTGCAATCCTAGTTAAGTAGAAGATCAAGAAACATGCCAGAAAAGAAACAATACAAACCAGTTTTGGGGATGTAGAGTTAAGTTTTGATGGAAAGTTACCATCTCTCAGGTGACTTAGAAGTTTGGAACGTTCCATATCTGTACTGAAGGGTTGAATCAGTTCAAATAACACAATACCAAGGCTGTAAATGTCACTCTGCAACAAAATAAAATGTTGAATATATTATATATTATAAAATGAACTCTCCTCTTTTCTTCTAATTTAACGATTAATATTAAGTGTATGTTCTGTACATGGTTCCCCAAGAGATTACATATATCATATCATATCATATCATATCATATCATATCATATCATATCATATCATATCATATCATATCATATCATATCATATCATATCATATCATATCATATCATATCATATCATATCATATCATATATCATATCAAGTATGACATATAGGCAGATGAACGTTATGATCTCATTCAGTATTTCTCCAATAAATTAATGAACCAACTAATAGTCAAGGACACCTATTTATCAAATAAATAACATTTAATCTTAATATTAACCAACTCTAGTGGGAATCTATTCCAATCTAGCACACACAAAGTGAGGTCTAAGAACCACCCTTCTCCAAGGCATACACAGGGTCTCTCATATAAACCCAGACCGAACACACGGTGTTTGTACTCTGCACTATGGTAGGTGCAGTATGGGAGGCTTGACCCTGCAAGCATGAGTCACCAGTCTGAATCTCAGCTATTAACATGGTGAGACAGTTATCAATGCAACATCGTATTTTCATATGTATAAGTTATTTGAAGTATGAGTCGGCTCAACAAGTCCGTGATGCATTTGTTCAGCAATTTCCTGGTGAAGTGCCATCTTCACAATCACAGATTCACGTAATTGTAAATATCTTTGAAACTGCTGGCTCAGATTTTTTAAAACATAGTTTATACCCCCAATGGAGCACTTAAATCAGTCATATACATTAAAGTCTAATAGTATTAAGTAGTCAGCATTTCAGCTTCTTCTTTAGCACCCAAAACTCCTTCGTCCTGTTGGACCTGGCTGCCCTGCTGATCCAGGCACAAGAGGTAGATATATCCTGTCGGACCTGGCTGTCCTGCTGATCCAGGCACAAGAAGTAGATAATGTGAGTGGTATTTTGGATCAATGAATGATTGTTTATTCGATCCACAGCTTGTGTTCTTTTCTTCTTGTAAATTATATTGAACACCTTTGCTCTTTCCTGCCATGTTAGCACCATTGTCGTAAGATTGCACAAATCTCTGCACCACTTTTGAATTTTACGTATTTGATAATTTGCAATATCTGCTCAAAATTACTTGCATCAGGAATACAGTCAAACATGAAAGAAAAGTATATTTTGCTTCTTTAACCCATTAGCGCCTGAATTAATTTTTTTCTGAGATTTGCTTATTTATTGTGTTTTGCCGCATGTTTGAGACCAAAATGAACTAATATAACAAGTTTCAGAATTTTGGAATCGCTAGGTCATAAGATATTTGATGTTGCCATATGGCAACACTAGGCGCTTGCACTACCTATTTTTAAACAACGAGTTCTGAAAGTCGAATTTAGGTTGCAAAGTGTTTTTTGTTTTCGTGCAATAACAATGTTGAAATATCTTAGCATTATTTATTGTAAAAATATGGAATATCAGTTTTTATTCACATTACAGAAAAAAAAAAAAAAAAAATAAATAGAATTATTGAACAAAAGAGAAAATATATGTTTGCAGTACATAGACACATACCGTATGTACAGTTTGGTACAGTTTGTTGCCTGTCAAAACAAAACACTCATTGGAACAATAGAATAAAATCAAAAATAAGAAAATGAACAATCAAAGAACTTCAGATGCAGTTTTTTTTTTTTGCTAGGGGCTTTACGTTGCACCGACACAGATAGGTCTTATGGCGACGATGGGATAGGAAAGGCCGAGGAGTTGGAAGGAAGCGGGCGTGGCCTTAATTAAGGTACAGCCCCAGCATTTGCCTGGTGTGAAAATGGGAAACCACGGAAAACCATCTTCAGGGCTGCCAATAGTGGGATTCGAACCTACTATCTCCCAGATGCAAGCTCACAGCCGCGCGCCTCTACGCGCACGGCCAACTCGCCCGGTTTCAGATGCAGTTACAAACTATGGAGTAACTACAGTAGTCTATATTTTCGGAGGCATATAAAAGCCCACCCTCAATACTTGCACGTTAGCCACAGAGATAGAAAATGACAATCTTTCACTGTCTTCATATCATCCTGCGTATCCCAATAAGAACGCTTGGAGGGCAACCTATTATATCCAGAAATGAAAAGTATGGCGATAAAGCAACAAATTTCATCAGAAGTTATTTGTGTGTCCGTACAATTTAAAAACACTGCATAAGTTTTAGTCTCTCGAACTAAATGTTCGATCAGCTGGTTATTTGTAAACAATTCAAAAATGTCAACGACAGCCATAAATTTTCACTTGCTATAACTCAGCTCCGGAAATGTCAACAGTCGCTCAATATTGAAATTAGCCCCATCGGTCTATCTTGGTTTGTTATTTGATTTATTATTTCCTTTATTAGTTATCCACTCTTTTGCAGCATCGGGTATTGAAACAGATCTTGCATCAGTAGACAGAGAAGGCACTTCATCCTCTGGTAACACACCGACACCATCGTAACTAATCCCGATCCTTTCATTATTTACTAAGCTTCATTTCAGCACTGACACTTAACTGACGAGAGAGAGATTATCAATAAGCCCACCATCATCTTCATCATCAGAAGCCCTCATCTGTAAGTACATTTATATAGAGCGGTTCCACAAAAATATCACCATCAAGATCTTCAGTCAGTAGCATATAGTGCTTCTGAAAGGAAAAATCCGTTCCTACAATGAAGATGTATGAATCAGTATAAAGTATCATGATCTGACAGCTGCAGAAATTTTACTGAGTATAAACGCCTAGCATTGCCATATGGTAACGCTAATGATTCAGCAAGCACTACTACGGCATTGTGCGCCCGTACTATTTCAAATGCTTACAACATATATAATGAAGTGTACACAACACTACTGTAAACATAATCCAATGAAAGAACTTCACTTATAGATTTTATATCCTTTTTACGTGAAGCCGTCAGCCATTTCGCAGGAATCTTAAAATAACCAAGAGTCCACCAGTATTTGTGTCACAACAATAGACTTTAAAATCAAATAAACGTGATTACTCGATTCTAAAAACTCTTCTCTAACTGTCCGATGACACTACAGTCTTCCAGATTATTTCTTGTTGCCAACAGTATTAAAAGAAAAAGGTGCAAAAAACTCATTGCCATATGGCAACGCAAGGCACTAATGGGTTAATATTACTCTCTATTTGTTCCCTTATTTTGGATCCAATTATTTCCAAAATTTCATCTTGGATGCCATGTGAGAAGTAGTTAACTCAACCTTCTTTTGTGATGACTTATGTGTTCTCTCAGTATGGGGTTGTAGCAAGACAATAAGTCAATGGTGTCTAAGAACTTTCCACATCTTGGATCATCAAAGTCAAGCCTTTCTTCTGAACCTCTGAAAGGATATCCCTGGTTTGCCAAGTGCATAATCACATCAAGAATGATAACTAAAACCAATCTCCAATGCTTCTCCTCTGATATTTGTTGTTGCAACGCTTTATCATTGCCTCTAATATTTTCCAAGAGAAAAAACGTTTTTTGTGGCTCGGCGAGTTTTCATGCTCTGGAACCTATTCATTTTCATTTTTCCACAGAGTGAGATCATCCTTAGCGATACTAGACAGATTTTTCTGAGAAAAATTATCATGAAATAGTTTGCATGGTATGAGGCCTGGTTTCATGTTCATAATCGAGTGAACAGTCATAACTCTCACTACTGGTATGCAGAAAATCCTAATGGTGTTTATAAAGTCCCTAAATTATGATAGAAAGATTGGTGTTTGGTGTGCTGTTAGTGCAAGACGAATAATTGGGCCTATTTTTAAAAAAAAAATTTTTAAGGTGACAGTAAATTCAGAGAGGAACCAAGATGATATTTGACGCTGTTCTTCCATCAGTTAACGGAAGAAGAAAACTCACGAGGGTGGTTTCAACAAGATTCAGCCCCTGCTCGTAGAGCAGAAGATTCCCTTCTTACAGTCTTGTAAGTGTTTGCAGACAGAGTGATCAGTGCTGGTCTATTTCCCCTCATTCTCCAGATTTAACAGTGTGTGATTTTTACTTGTAGGGTGAATTGAAAGAAAAAGTGTATCAATCAAATCCTCACACACTGGAAGAACTGAACTGAAAGAAAATATTAAGAATGAAATCAGAAACATTACAGTGGCAGAACTCACTCGCATCAGACAGAATGTGTTTACCAGATACAATGCCTGTATAACCCAGGACGACACTTCCAGCATCTTTTATAAGGTAAGACTTCATAAAAGATATATATATACGCTTAAAGAAGGGCGGCCGCATGCGACCTAAGTTCGGCTGAGGCAGCTGCCGTAGCGCAGAGTACAAACACCGTGCATCCGGTCCGAGTTCATATCAGAGACCATGTATCTATCATGAAGTTTGCATCAAATTTTGGTTGAATATGATATTTATTGTAGTCACATACCAGTTCAAGCTAGTATGGACAAATGCTGAAGATATTTTTAAGGGTTCATGTTTTTACTTGAACATCTCTCAGAAAGATAAAATTCTGATCAAAAAACATTACCATTATAATAATTTTACAGTTCCAGTTTCCTGGGTACTGTTGGCTAACCTCTTAAAATCTGCCTCATTCAGATTAATCAATCACTACTGATCTACATTTAGGGCAGTTGCCCAGGTGGCAGCTTCCCTATCTGTTGTTTTCTTAGCCTTTTCTTAAATGATTGATTGCAAAGAAATTGGAAATTTATTGAACATCTCCCTTGGTAAGTTATTCCAATCCCTCACTCCCCTTCTCAAAAACAAATATTTACCCCAATTTGACCTCTTGAATTCCAGCTTTCCTATTTTTAAAGACACCACTCAAACTTATTTCTCTACTGATGTCATTCCACGCCATCTCACCAGTGACAGCTTGGAACATACCACTTATAATACCAATGTAGTTGGTCCATTATTGGACATTATAAATTTTCCAGCTAACTCATTCCTGCTTGCCAGCGTTTCACCCCAGTGTGCTAAGTTGGACTCATCAGTTGGTAAATAGCACACCTACCAAGACGAGAACTATGGCGCGAAACACTGGCAACCAGGAATGAGTTAGCTGGAAAATTTATAATGTCCAATAACGGACCAACTACATTGGTATTATAAATTTACTCATTCGAGACAAATATTTTGGGTTCCATATGGGAATCAACATCTATAAAAACATGCCACTTAGTCGAGCAGCTTGTCTTCTTTCTCCCAAGTCCTCCCAGCCCAAACTTTGCAACATTTCTGTAACACTAATTTTTTGTCGGTAATCACCCAGAACAAATCGAGCTGCTTTTCTTTGAATTTTTTCTAGCTCTTGAATCAAGTAATCCTGGTGAAGGTCCCATACACTGGAACCATACTCTAGTTGGGGTATAAAGTACAACCCGTTCCCGAAATATCTAGGAGTCACACTGGACAGAACTCTGAGCTATAAAGAACATCTCACCAAGCTCTCTCACAAAATCGCTACAAGGAATAACATCCTGCACCAGCTTTGTGGCAGTTCCTGGGGAGCCTCAGCTGACTGCTTACGATTAACGGGTATCAGTCTTGTCTACTCTGCAGCGGAATACTGTGCCCCGGTATGGCTGGAAAGTGCACAGGTGCATAAAGTGGATACTAAGCTGAATGATACCATGCACTGCATAACTGGTACTGTAAAGTCAACACCTCGCCACTGGTTACCTGTACTTAGTCACTTCCCACCACCCCACCTGAGGAGAAAGGAAGCTCTGCTGAGAGAAGCAAAGAAGATCTGGTCATCTCCCGCATTACCAGTTCACCAGGAATTTTGTTACCCATCGCCACGACGACTTCGATCTAGGAGACCAGCAAGTATATTCGCCGGCCGACTCTTGAGGGATAATTTTAATCTAAACGAGAGCTGGTGGGATGAGTGGTCAATTTCAACATCTGGAACAAATGCTCATCACCTAAATCCAACCCAGAAAATGAAGGGATTCGACCTCCCAAGAAAACTATGGTGTCGCCTCAACAGACTGAGAACTGGACATGGACGCTGCAATTTCTTATGCCATAAGTGGGGTTGGATGGATTCTCCAATGTGTGAATGCAGTGAAGAGGAAGAGACCATGGACCATGTCATCCTGCGCTGCCTTCATGCCTATTCCGGAAGCCCCAGCGACCTGTTTCATCTTTCAGAAAGTGCTATAGAGTGGCTGAAACACTTGGACCTGGACTTATAAATTTGTAGTTATAATCACCATATGATTAAATAAATACACCAGAGACTTATATGCCCTCTCCTTTACATCTGCACCCTTTATTTACAATCATATTTATGTGATTACCCCAATGAAGATCTTTCCTTACATTAACACCTAGGTACTTACAATGATCCCCAAAATGAACTTTCACCCCATCAACACAGTAATTAAAACTGAGAGGACTTTTCCTATTTGTGAAACTCACAACCCTACTTTTAATCCCGTTTATCATCATACCATTGCCTACTGTCCATCTCACAACATTATCGAGGTCATTTTGCACTTATTCACAATCTTGTAACTTATTTATTACTCTGTACAGAATAACATCATCTGCAAAAAGCCTTATCTCTGATTCCACTTTTTTACACATATCATTGATATACATAAGAAAACACAAAGGTCCAATATATGTCCCTTAAGGAATTCCCTTCTTAATTATTACAGGGACAGATAAAGCTTCCCCTACTCTAACTCTCCAGTTCTCTTTTCTAGAAATATAGCCACCCATTCAGTTACACTTTTTTCTAGTCCAATTGCACTCATTTTTGTGAGTAGTTTCCCATGATCTACCCTATCAAATGCCTTAGATAGGTCAATTGCGATACAGTCCATTTGACCTCCCGAATCCAGGCAATCTGCTATATCTTGCTGCAATCCTACAAATTGAGCTTCAGTGGAATAACCTTTCCTAAACACAAACAGCCTTCTATCAAGCCAGTTATTGATTTTGCAAACATATGTAATATATTACAAGTAACTAATCTTATTTTGGTCCGTACTGAAGATACAATAAGTAAAACACTTTCAAGATTAAAATTATTGTGCGTCGCCATAAGACCTATCTGTGTCGGTGCGACGTAAGGCCCCTAGCAAAAAAAATAAAATAAATTATTGTGTCCACCTTTTCAATACAAATATATATATTTAGTGATTAAATTCTACATGAATTAAAAACACCAGTTAGGGACATGTTTCACCCAAGTTATGGGCATCTTCAGCCTAATACTAAATCTTAAGGTCAAGAATTAAAACTATATACATCAGAACTTAATAGTAAACTGAATACTAAATACAATGGTCTTATGCTTTTTACATAGTTTACAATATGTACAGTATGTACAATATGTACATTAACTTTGCCAGAATTTACGAACAATGAATTAATTTATTTTATAATGACTAGACATCCAAATTGTAGACTGGACTGATCACAGCGCGAGTTGGGGTTTCTTCAATTGTTATGGTCGCCTGAGTCGTAAGTATTGTTACAAAACCAGAACCTTGGTTGAAGTCATTATTAGTGTATGAATCTATTTGAATATTCCTTTAGAAAGAAGCATGGTTATGTATTAAGGTTGAAGCATGTTGGAAACTATTGCTGATCGGTTAAAAAATTTTTTTTTGGAATAATACGTCATTCTTGTTGATTAACTTCCCTTTGGTGCATTGTTCAACCTTGGGAGGAATATGAGTTGTCTGTAACTGGATATGAGAAAAAACGGGGAATTAGAATGATGAAAGTGGAATCCAATATGATAATAATTGGAGAGTGAGAGTTTATCACGTGAACTTACTTGTCTTGTCGACTTAGCTGGGACCAATTGTTCTGGTTGTTTCTGGACGACTAAGCTTGCTACTCCTAGTGTAGTATTGATGCTGTAACGGAGGGGAGGAGCGTGGAGGGGAAGGGGGACTGAGTTTCAAATCGTGCGTCCGTGTTGTAGCTTGAGAGGCATTACTCGAATTGGATTAGGCAGGTCTGGCATTAGGCGTGGCTATTGGAGCGCATGCGTTCTGTGATTTAAACATACTGGGAACTTTATTCCGATTTACGGCCTGGATTAACCTTGGTGTTATCTCATATAATGATATATAATAATATCAATGACATCGTTAAGATTATTTTTATTATACGTTTGTTCCAAATAAATGTATAAGTTCTTTGTTTCGTTCAATAATTTCCCTTTGTTTAGGCTTTTAACGATCGTCAAATCATTCTCTATTGACGTGAACTTATGGCCTGTTTCAGTCATATGCTGGCTCATGGCCGAATACTTGTTATGCTTGGAAGCATTGTAATGTTCCAAATACCGGGCGAGTTGGCCGTGCGCGTAGAGGCGCGCGGCTGTGAGCTTGCATCCGGGAGATAGTAGGTTCGAATCCCACTATCGGCAGCCCTGAAAATGGTTTTCCGTGGTTTCCCATTTTCACACCAGGCAAATGCTGGGGCTGTACCTTAATTAAGGCCACGGCCGCTTCCTTCCAACTCCTAGGCCTTTCCTATCCCATCGTCGCCATAAGACCTATCTGTGTCGGCGCGACGTAAAACCCCTAGCAAAAAAAAAAAAAAAAAGAGTTCCAAATACCTTGTGTAAATGTTCCTCCCTGTTTGTCCAAAATATGTGAACTCACATTGGGCACATTTTAACCTATAGACACCAGATCTTGAGTAAATGTTGTTGTTATTATTATTGACTCAAGCTACAACACGGACGCACGATTTGAAACTCACTACCCCTTCCCCTCCATGCTCCACCCCTCCGTTACAGCATCAATACTACACTAGGAGTAGCAAGCTTAGTCCTCCAGACACAACCAGAACAATTGGTCCCAGCTAAGTCGACAAGACAAGTAAGTTCACGTGATAAACAGTCACTCTGCAATTATTATCATATTGGATTCCACTTTCATCATTCTAATTCACCATTTTTTTCTCTTATCCAGTTACAGACAACTCATATTCCTCCCAAGGTTGAACAATACACCAAAGGGGAGTTAATTAACAAGAATGACGTATTATTCAAAAAAAAATTTTTTTAACCGATCAGCAATAGTTTCCAACATACATGCTTCAACCTTAATACATAACCATGCTTCTTTCTAAAGGAATATTCAAATAGATTCATACACTAGTAACGACTTCAACCAAGGTTCCGGTTTTGTAACAATACTTATGACTCAGGCGACCATAACAATTGAAGAAACCCCAACTCACGCTGTGATAAATCTCAGTCAATACAATTTGAGAAACCCATTTCACGCTGTGATCAATCCAATCTACAATTTGGATTTCTAGTCATTATAAAATAAATTAATTCATTGTTCGTAAATTCTGGCAAAGTTAATGTATATATTGTACATACTGTACATATTGTAAACTATGTAAAAAGCATAAGACCATTGTATTTAGTATTAAGTTTACTATTACGTTCCGATGTACATAGTTTTAATTCTTGACCTTAAGATTTAGTATTAGGCTGAGGATGCTCACAACTAGGGCGAAACATGTCCCTAACAGGTGTTTTCAATTCATGTAGAATTTAATCACCAAAAATATATATTTGTATTGAAAAGGTGGACACAATAATTTTAATCTTGAAAGTGTTTTACTTACGTGTAATATATGTTACCGTGTTTTGGTATATCAGCAGAGGTGAAAGAAGGTGCGGGCTGGAATGGGTCTAACTACAAGTCCGAAAAATGAATTTAAAATTTAAATAAAGGTTATATTTTCAATAGACAACAAGGATTAACAATTTTCACTAGGTGAAATAACAAAAATATATCAGGTACAATGTAATCTTACAAACAAAAGTACAAGTTAAGGGGTCTTTACAAATCCTGGGCTACGAGCCCCAAAGTTTAACAATCTGAGCTCTCAGCTCACAACCACATATTTTAGAAAAGGGCAGAAATTCCCTCAATACAATGGAGCACTTGCTCCCAGTAATCAAAATGTCACGCCTCCCCGAGGCACCTTTCAAAATACCAGAAAGAGCTGATCTGCTCTCAATCTTTCAAGCCTATTCAAGGCCATACCATACATTGCGATCGCTTGCCACAACTTACAAAAATTAAACAGGGGTATCTCGTACCAAATCTACTGGGCCTTCACAGGACGGAAAACAAAAACGGGTTAAATTAATGGCCCAAAATACAAGATTGAATGGAGGCGAGTACTTGCACTCCTACATGAAAGCTTGTTAAAACCTAAGTGGCGCTAAGCCGGTACACAGGGGCTATTCCCACACTATATAGGTGACTTGTATAAGAAAATTTTAACACATTAGGAAAGATTAGAAAATCAGTTACAAAAACATAGTCACCTCAAGTCAAAATGAAGGGGAACTCGAGAGGATAAAGCACTCTCTATCCCCGATTTACATTTAAAGATATATGGAGTTTTACAAAGATGGAAAAAGATTACATATTAAAGGTTTCGGACCTGCCCCGCGGCTTAAACTGCTGAGCTAGCAAGGAAAAAGAAATATGTTAAACGGCCATTACCTTGTTGAATAGCTGCTGCCCAAAGAAAGAGGCGCTACCCGCCCCCTCCTATACTTCCATACACTAAGCTAGATGTTGTTGAAGTGGCGAAGAGCCGAGAAAATCAGCAGTTTTTAAACCCTCGTGGACGATTCGAGACCCTTCATGAATAATAAAGACACACCCACTCAACTTTATTGGGTAGCTAAGAGTTACACATGGAAATTCGAAGAAGAAACCTCTGATAGGTGGTAAATTAATTGCAGAAATTACTGATTGGCTAAGTTCAAAACAGGTGGAAAGAAAGCTTAATATTGCCAACCCACAAATGAAAGAACAAAATCTAGTAAAGACCAAAACTTATAAATACAAAATTTCTTCAACAAAAGTTCCTTCACTTCGCACCAGGGTGCATGATCATAGTTTTTTGGGTAGAGACATCTGTTAGCGAATGTCCACACTTCTTGATCCATAGAAAACAAAACACGTTGAAATCCACACAGTATAGACAACTTTGTAATCCCAAAATTTATAGTAGAGACCTCTTCTGAGAAAACTCATGAATTAATACAGTTCTAAAAGTTCACAGTTTCTCCGGTAGAGGAGGATTTATTGGCGGAGAATTCAAATGTGCAGCGTATAGGTGTACCAACCGGTACAATATAATCAGAAAGAATGCTTTCCCAAAGCTTACATGCAATGCTTGTCAAAGTGACTGGCCTGTAATTTTCAGCTTTATGTCTATCACCCTTTCCTTTATACACAGGGGCTACTATAGCAACTCTCCATTCATTTGGTGTAGCTCCTTCATGCAAACAATAATCAAATAAGTACTTTAGATATGGTACTACACAGTTCAAAAAAATCAGAACATGTATTTTAACGTTTGGTTTGTGAACGTTAATTTGGTAGATGAGGTTCCAATTGTCGTACAACATATTTGAGACCTCAGCTACGCAGCATATGTCAAATCGAAGTTATACTCCATCTGTAGATATACCTATGCATTAAAATGTCAGGTGACTCCTCAAAACAAAGTGAATAGCGGTGCATTTGTGTGTTGTTGTGAGGTACACAGACTACTGCAGTCATTTGAGCACATTGTACGTCAACCAGCACATTCCACGAGACATCTTAACGAGGTTCAAGTCACAAGGGCTGTCACTTTGACCTAGGAAGGATGGACTTTTCGTCGTGTTGCTTTGGATCTCATTGTTCCTCCATCAGTTATTCACTGCTTGTGGAATTGCTACAATGAGACAGGCCAGTTCATAAGGAGGGTTGGACAAGGTCATACGCACGACAACCCCACAGGATGACCGATATCTGACAATCTGTGCATTGCGGCGTCGTTCAGCAACTGCCAGAGAATTGCAAGAAGACCTCAGGAGGGTCACTGGAGTTATGGTGTCTGACCAGAAAGTAAGGAACAGGCTAAGAGAAGTGCCTTTACGACCCAGACGTCCTGTTTGAGTGCCCCATTTCATGCAGCAACATCGCGCAGCTCGCCTTCTGTTTGCCCTACCCATGTCAACTGGCAACTTTGCCAATGGAGATCTGTGTTGTTCACAGTCGAGTCCAGATTTCCCCTGACACAGCGTGATGGACGTCAACGTGTATGGAGACACTGTGGTGAGCAGTACATGCCAAATGTTGTCCAGGATGGCGACCGATTCGGACAAGGTTCTGTGGTGGTGTGGGGTGGCATCAGTATTGATAGCCATACAGATCTAGTTGTCATCCATGGTAATCTTATACCGCTGCAGGGTAACAGATACTGCTATAGCATGTGCTGGTGGCTGCATACGGTGTTGGCCTTGAATTCGTAGTCATGCACGAAAATGCCAGGGCTCATCTTGTCGTCAAGAGATGCAATGGCCAGCAGTGAGTCCCGACCTTAATCCTAATGAGCATGTGTGGAATAGGCTTGACAGAAGTGTTCGTGGGTGTCCTGTTCCACCACAGACTCTCCAAGACCTCGAACAGGCTCTCACTGAAGAATGGGACCTGATACCGCAACGTGACCTCCATCGACTTATACGGAGCATGCCACGTAGGAGCCAAGCTGTGATGAATGCTTGTGGAGGACATACACAATACTGAAGCTCTCCATCTGTGATAAAAATCCACCTTGGAGGACAGTTATCACTTTGTTTTTGCCCCTATTTGGACATTTCTGTTTGTGTTCTGAAAATGAATGCAAATCCATCGATGTTCTCTTGTATATTTCAATGGTAAAGAATAAAGGTTTAGTTGGTAATATACCTGGGTGTGAGGTATTGTTTTATGGAGCATGGCATACGTTCAAAAACATGTTTCCCTAACTGGGATGAACTGTGTATATCCCAACACACTGTCTTCAGTATATCCCCACAGAAACCTTATGAATTCCAGCTGCTCTTCTAGTTTTCAACTTTTGTATCTTGCTGTAAATGTCAATGTTATTATAGATAAATTTTAATACCTCTTTAGTATTAGTCACCTCCTCAATCTGGACATTATACTTTAACCAACAACCTTTACATACTGCTGAATGAATACTTCTGCCGTTTGAATATCCTCGCACACACACACACTCCCCTTCTTCATTAATGATTCCTGGAATGTCCTCCCTGGAACATGTTTCTGCCTTAAAGTACCGATACATACCCTTCCATTTTTCACTAAAATTTGTATGATTGCCAAGTATGCTTGCAATCATGTTGTCTTTAGCTGACTTCTTTGCTAGATTTAATTTCCTAGTAAGTTCCTTTAATTTCTCCTTACTTCCACAGCCACTTCTAACTCTATTTCGTTCCAATCTGCACCGCCTTCTTAGTCTCTTTACTTCTCTGTTATAATGTAGTGGATCTTTACCATTCCTTACCACCTTTTAAGGTACAAACCTATTTTAACATCCCTCAACAATTGCTTTAAACCCATCCCAGTCTGTTAACATTTTTACTTACCGTTTTCCACCAATCATAGTTACTTCTTAAAAACTCCCTCATTCCTGTTTTATCAGCCATATGGTACTGGCTATTAGTCCTAATTTTATTACCTCCTTTCTTTCACATGTACTTATAACTATGACAAAAACAGCTTCATGATCACTAATACCATCTATTACTTCAGTTTCTCTATAGAGCTCATCTGGTTTTACCAGCACTATGTCCCGAATATTCTTCCCTCTAGTTGGTTCCATCACTTTCTGAATCAGCTGTCCTTCCCATATTTACTTATTTGCCATTTGTTGGTCATGCTTCCTGTTGTTTGCATTACCTTCCCAATTGACATTTGGTAAACTGAGATCACCCGCTACTATCACGTTCCTTTCCATATATAAATGATGTCCTCCAGTGTCCTTCCCCGATCTGCAATGTTCATCTTTACAATGAGTTCTTGGTCTTCCCACCATCTGTTTTCCTGCCACATATCTCTCCAAGTTAACATTAGCTGTCCTTGTTCACTTCATCCTCATTACAAAGCATCTCAATCTGGATATACTGACATGATCTAACAATGATATCTCAATCCAAGCTTCCTTTGTAACTACGTCATTCTTTAACTTGTACAGTTTTGTTTTCTGAATTGTGGACCTAAGGAACTTCCATCTCAGATGCCTGCAACCTTGAAGAGTTGTTAGTGAGGGTGCAGATTTCGATATGAACCACTGACTGGAACATCACCACCTTCGATTTTGTTGGTACTTTAGGATTCCAGAGGAGTGTTCATACTTGCTGGTAAAAGTGAGAGCTCTTTTGCACTCTATTTGCCACCTCCTTTGCGGCTAGGGTACCTCGAGATATTACACTGCCAAGGTATGTAAAGTTTTCCACATTTTCTAGCTGATGGTTTCCTAGCATGATATTCACCGGTCATTTATCTCTGTTTATTGCTATCACTACGGTTTTGGGTTTGCTTATTTTAAGATTGAATTCCTGGAACTTAACCTTCCATTTACTGAGTCTCAACTGTGTTTGTTCCTCAGTTTCTCCCCAGATCTTAACGTCATCAACAAGAGCCATTGCATTTAGTTCATAAGATGTTTTCTTGATGTTCTTCATTATGTCAATTCTAAGATTAATAGACAGTGATTGCTGATGTCAGTGGTAAAACAATGAGATTATCAGCCTCTTCTTCTTCTTTTCCTCATCCTCCAGTTCCTGTTTCCAGTCTTATCCTGGGCTGGGTTATGGGTCAAGGACTTCCATTATTGCCTTTCTTTCCACCACACTTCTACTGCTGTAATTGTTTTTTTCTCTTTCCTCCTTTCTTCTCTATACTCTTGTCCAATATACACCCACCTTTCTTGAGGCCTTGTTTGTGGTCTCTTGTTGGTTTTTCAGCATATTCTTTAGTTGGAATTTGATCTTTTCCCATTCGCATAATGTATTTATACCATTTGAGCTTGCGTGTTTGTATCCTGTCTGGTAGTTTCGAAACTACACTCGTCTTTTTAATGTGTTAATTTCTTATGCTATCTTGTCTTCTCTACAAAGCCTTTAAGGAATTTCATCTCGGTCACCTGAATTCTACTCTCATCTCGTTTTGTTCTTGTCCATGTTACCCTGCTACATATATCATCATCATCATCATCATCATCATCATCATCATCATCATTTCCCTTTATCCAGCTGTAGCCGGATAGGGGCAAATATGGTTCCTCTCCACTTTCTTCAGTCTTTCCACCACTCCACCTCCAACACTGTGTCCCAGTTCAGGTTTCCTTCTATAATATTGCGTTGGATTGTATCCTTCCATCTCAATCTGGTCTTCCACGGCCTCTCCTTCCTTGGATTTGCATTTCCATCACCTTTTTTGGCACTCTTTCGTCACTCATTCGCTTTACGTGCCCAAACCATCTTAGTCGGCTCTTCTCTATTCTATCATTCAGTTTTTCCACTCCAATTTCTTCCCGGATTTTCTCATTCCTTATTTTGTCTCTTTTACTCTTCTGTATCACACTCCTCAAGAACTTCATTTCGGCTGCCTGTATTCGACTCTCATCCTTCTTTGTCATTGTCCAAGTTTCTGTTCCGAAAGTTGTTATGGGTACGTAATACATCTTGTACATAGTATCCTTTGCTTCCATTGGGACATCTTTGTCCCATAACGTGTTTCTTACACTATGATAGAAACAACTTCCAGCTTGAATCCTCTTATTAATCTCAGCATCCAGTCGAGCATTCTCCATTAATTCACTCCCCAGGTATTTGAACGTTTTCACTTACTTTGAGGGGCTTGTCTGCAAGTCTAATCTGACCTTTCCCTTCTTTCTCCCCTGTAGTCATAACAAGAGTTTTACCCTTTTCTGCACTTATTTTCAATCCGCATTCTTCAATCTTCCCATTCACCACATTCAACTGTTCTTGAACCTTCCTGTCGTCTTCTCCCTAAATCACAATATCATCTGCAAATAACATCATGTTCATTTCTCTTCCTCCATATGCTGCTTTTGCTGTTCTCATGATGTCATCCATTACTATTGTAAAAAGGATTGGTGATAGAACACTTCCCTGTCTCAGCCCACTAGTATTTTGAACTAACTTGTCCTGTCAACTTGTGTTTGCACGCAACTACAACACTCCTTATACAATGCCATGATCATTTTTATTAATCCCTGTCCAATTCCTTTTTGCTCCAGACTGTCCCAAACTTTAGTCCTGGGGACACTGTCATATGCCTTTTCAATGTCAATGAAAGTCATCACTATATCATTCCTGTACTCCCATTGCTTATCCATTAGTTGTCTCATAATGAAAATGGGCTCTATTGTTGACCTTCCACTTCTGAAACCAAACTGATTTTTCCTGTATCTGATTCTCAACCCTCAACCTTATTCTAGTTTCCAGTATCCTTTCCATTATCTTAGCAACATGGGATATTAGAGTAATTCCCCTGTAGTTCTTCAAAACTTTCTTATCTCCTTTCTTGAAAATTGGGATGATTATTCCTTTTTGCCAATCCTCAGGGACCTCCTTATTCTTCCAGACATTCCTGAGAACCCGATATGTCCACTGCAGGCCTACAGCTCCAGCTGCCTTTATCATCTCCACTGAAATTTTACATCTATTCCAGCAGTTTTTCCATTCTTCACCTTTCTTACTGCCATTTCAATTTCATTCATTGTAATTTCTTTTTCCATTTCTTCATCAACTAATTACCTTTTCCGGTTGTCCATTGAATGACTGTCATCAGTTCTTATGTTCAGCAGCTTCTGAAAATATTCACTCCATCTATTTCTTATTTCTTCTGGCTTTGTTAATATTATGCCACCTTCATTCTTCACAAATCTGGTGTTTACTTGATCTCTCTTTTTGTTTCTTAAGATACCATGCAGTAATTTCCTGCTGCTCTGCATATCATCTCTCAATTTCTGTGTGAATAAGGCCCAGTTTTTCCTCTTTTCTTCCTCCACTACTTTCTAGGCCAAATTTTTTGCCTCCACATATTTTCTTCTACTTTCTTCAGTCTTAGATGTTTTCCATGCTTTCCAGGCCATTTTCTTTTACTTCACTTTAATCTTTACCCTATCATTCCATCAGTGTGTCTCTTTGCCTTTCACATTTCCTGATGTTCTACCACATACCTTTTCTGCACATCCAACCAGTGCTTCCCTAAATCTTTTCCATTCATTCTATCATGAAGTCAACCAGTTCTTCTGTCTTTCCCATCAGTGTCAGTACATTTACTGTTGCAATCTTGATGTAGTTTGGTGCTGGTGCTCATTTATCACAGTTCCCCCAGCACCTGAAGAGCTGCGCGTCTCTTTTAGCAGGGTACGCCCTAACCTTTTCCGAGGCACCATATCTGCTTTGTCCATATAGGCTATTGTTACGATGGGCTCACCACACCCAAAGGCATTTTATACCTACTGCCAGGTTCAAAATTAGGCCGCCCCTAACATGGAGACAGACGCCTTTCGTAGCCGCTCCTCTGGAGTACAGACGCTACGGGTTTGCCCCTTCCGTCATCTCCACCGTACCGAAGTCCACCTTCTCCGCTGTAGATGCCGTTGAGGTCTTCACTCGTAATCCTGAGCTGGGACCCATACCAGATGTTACACACCGGGTCAGTGTGCTCTGGGACTCACATAGGCAGGGGCGCCACTCCCTGGGTAGGGCTGCCTCTGAAGAGGGTCCCTACCTGCTACCTATATATATAATGGTACATAATCGGTCAAATACAGAATCTCTCTGCATTTGCTTGAATCTTCTTGGTTCACGCTCTGGTAAACGACATTTGCTTGTTGTACTCTTTCCAATCCCCTGAGTTATCTTCTGTGATTATATTTCCCAAGTACACTGGCAGACAAAAATGTGGATCACTTTTAAAAATAAAATTGTAATTGTTAAGCACCAATTATTAGAGGGAATTATTCGATTAATTACATTAAGACAGTTTCGAATGTGTAATTTGCAGTTTTGGAGAATATGATGTTTAGAGATCATAAATGTAACAGGTTTTGTAGAGAAAGAAAAGAGAAAAGTGTGTTGTATTTGGACAATTTTGTAGAGAAAGAAGAGAGAAAAATGTGTTGCATTTGGACCTGTAACTATAGCTAAATTGTAAAGGGTTATCATTATTGTTAGGTGATATTCTAAAATGTAAAGGGTTATCATTACTGTTTGGTGATATTCTGGAACACTGTGAAAATGTCGTGACTTGGACTTTCGAAACAGGGGGTGTCTGTCCTTGTCGATTCTAGAAGCATGTTCATAGTTTCGTAAGATGGAAAGTTACATGTTATATACAAGACAAAGTAAGATTGGAGTTAAAGAAGAGATTACCCAGATTAGCTAAAGAGATTTATACCAATTTTGATCCTAAACAACAGAAAACAATAAAAAACATGAAATCGAAAATTGAAGATAACAATATTATAGTAACCAATGCTGACAAGGGGGGTGCGATCGTTTTGATGGATAAAGATACATATATCAAGAAAACTGAAGAATTCTTTGATAATAACAAATACACATTAGTGACTAAAGATCCGTTAGCTAAAATTCAACGCAACTTTAAGGCCTTACTTAAAAGATCCACATCTCTCTTTACCGAACAAGAGCAATTAAAACTTATCAATATGAATCCTAGGCTCCCAGAAACTAGAGCTTTGCCCAAAATACATAAAAACGATATTCTGATTCGTCCGATTATCAATTGCCGAAATTCTCCCACATATAAGGTCTTCAAATATATTCATAATTTTTTGAAAAGATATTACACTTTTAATAATAAACAACCATTAAGAAATTCCATTGACTTGTGTGACATTTTGCTTAAATTTGGCGTGCGCCCAAACCAGATGATGTGTTCGTATGACGTAATGAATATGTTCCTGAATATTCCGACAGCTGAAACTGTTAATATCATTCATGATAATATTTGTAAACACAGTAATCTTAGTAAAATGGAAGTAGAAGAATTCACTAGATTGTTAAAATTCGTGTTAGACAATAATTACTTCTCATTTAACAATAATATTTATAAACAGAATGGATTAGTAATGGGTGACCCAATATCGGGCATCCTTGCCAACATATTTATGGATTCAATCGAACATAATGAAATAACAGCAAAAATTAAAGGAATTGATTTTTGGTTGAGATATGTAGATGATACATTTGTAATCATAAACAAAGATGTCACTAATAGTCAAGAAATCTTAAATAAGTTAAATGAAATCGAACCTAATTTGAAATTCACGAAAGAGGATGAAGTCGATAACTCATTGAATTTTCTAGATGTAACAGTTACGCGTAAGGTTAACACTTTTGATTTCCAAATATTTAGAAAACCGATACAATCATCTACAACTATAAACAATTTTTCTTTGCACCCAAATTCACATAAACAAGCACCTTTTCACAGTCTGATTTATAGAGCACTTAGAATCCCTCTATCTCCCAAAAATTTGAAGAAAGAATTAAATTATATTAGGTACCTCGCTAAACAAAATGGTTTCAAAATAGAAATGATCAACAAATTAATCAATAAAATTAAGAACAAGTTATCCACAAATCTGATACCAGAAAAACCAAAAAAACTGAGTATGCTACATTCACTTTTAATAATCCAGCTATACACCAGATTACTAACGTATTCAAGAAATGTAATTTTAATATAGCTTTCAGAACTACTAATACTAACCAGTCCATATTCTTTAATCATAAAAAAGTTAATTATGATAAAAATCGTTATTTGGGATCAGGAGTATACAGACTCAAATGTAATCCATGTAATTTTTCATATGTTGGACAAACTGGGAGAAGTTTTATGACAAGATACATGGAACACGTTAACGCGGAAAAACATAGGAAATACTCAGCGATGAGTTTGCATATGAGGGAGACTGGTCACAGATTTGAATCCATAGAGAAAGACCTAGCGATAATTAGAAACATAGGAAAAAGGGAGAATGTTGAACGAATTAGAAAGTTTATATATCTATTTAGATCAGACGTACAATAAGCAACAAAATCTTAATGAAACCACGGACTGTAAAAGTATGTTACATGAATTAATGCCGAAATTATTAAAGTCAGTTAGTTCGAATAAATTTAGGATACCTAATATATTTAATTCTTCATACTCTAATACTCCTCCCATACCTACAGATATTAAGCCTACTTCCAGCAATACGGTTGACTCCGCCCCTTTGTCAGCCTCGTCACAACTGACTCCACACATCCTCTCCTCCCCTCCACACTCCCCTATTCCTTCCCCTCCGAGTTCACTGCCGTCTCTGCAGCACAGTTACAACACCAGACTCAGAGCCAACAGAAGGGCAGCAACCAATACAACAGTAGATAACAAATAATAACTTTCAACTAACATGTAAGTCCTCATTTGTTTCAATTTATGTAATCCGTATTCTCTCCTTACGTTCAACTTCTTATTTAATCTTTTCCTTCTCTTACAGAAAACATTATTTCAGTATCTACTGGCATTTTCTGGCAAGGTTTCAGCCAATAGTATTACTTACGGTGCTAAGGGCCACTTACAATTTTACCAACTGATGCTTCTTCTTCTCACTTCATGCTGATGAATTTCTTCAGCGGCCTTGGACATATTATATTTATGACAATCATGTTTATGCTTATGTTCATGCCCTCATGTCGTTGGCTTTATATTATTACCACTTTGGTTTTCCACTAACATTTTAAATGAATTGTTTTAATTGGAATTTTAATGGAAGAAGTTTTAGTCTTCGACAAGATTTTAGTTTAATCATTGACAGTGTTGACATTAGCATGTTTATATGTTGTATCATTTTTCACATTTTTATGTCCCAAATTTTAATAACTGGCTGAACTTTTAGCTTCCACTTTTAATATTAGTTGTACTCTTGATTGTTTTTAGGCTGATGATGCCCTTAATTGAGGGCGAAACATGTCCCATTTAACTGTGAGTCTATTTATGTAACCACTATAAGTGGAAATAAAAGTATTGAATAGGTGGATTAAATTAAAACACCTTTATTGTTGTTGAGATGGAAAGTTCTCGATAAATATTTTGGTTGGAAAAAATAACAAGGGTTTTGATTGGTGGATCTGGGTGGCGAGAGGTAAACTTCTGTGGCCTGATTGGTTACCTGGTGATCGGACCGGAGCCAGCCTTGGCCTTCTTAAGAGAGCGAAGCAAGATTTTGGGGTCTTTTCGTTTCTTGTCAGTCCAGCGATCAGACGCACTTTGGCGATCCTCTCTCCCAGGATGGCCTGCCTTGGGGTAAGCGCTGTTGGTTTCTTATCCATCTTAATTTATAAATAATGTTTGTTTGTATTTTCACATAGGAGTTTACTCCTACCACCCTGACTCGCCCCACTATTATTAAGATGCCTTAGCTTCCGTTATGTATAATTTTAGTATCACATTGTTCCTATTACCTTTAATCATTGTATTCTGTATGCTACATTTGTTAAAGTATCATGAAGTCAATCAGTTCTTCTGTCTTTCCCGTCAGTGTCAGTACATTTTCTGTTGCAATCTTGATGTAGTTTGGTGCTGGTTGCCCATTTATCACAGTTCCCCCAGCACCTGACTTAGCCTCTTTGACTTAAGAGGATAGCCCTTGGTAAATTGTTCCTGAACTCGTAAGTTTGGCCAATGTTAACTTGAAGTTTGAATTGATGAATTTTGTTTGTAACGTCTATTTTGGAAAAAATATTTACAGATCAAGGAATCACCTTGCTAAACATTCTCGAGACCTTCCACATCGATCTAGATCAGTTTATGAACCCTTCTCACAATTTAAATGAAATGAACGAAAAAAAGAAAGAAAAAAAACCATTCAACTCGAAACATTCATTCCATAAATATTTGTCAGAACCTCCATAAAATAAACCCCACCTCCATCTCTCCAACTCACCACCACTCCCCCCCAACCCACACTCTCCGCACCAGCCCTGTACCGCCCCTTCCCCCTCCGCTCCTCCCATCCTCGCAAACACAGCTGAGCCAGCAATGGACTCGATCGTATGAACAGGACCGTTAACTTTGAGAAGGCCAAGCCGTTTCGAGAGGACAACCACCTTTTAAACACCATAAATTTAAAGCTTTCATCATACCCATTTTACACGTTTTACTTATCAGACCCAAGTTTCTCAAACAACCTCATTTTTTCCATTACAGATTGGAACTTCGTTGACGGTTTCCACTATGCTCAAAGTTTACCAAGCACCTGTCATCTTATCTAACACAGCTTCACAATTTTTGTCCAAGCCCTCCCGACCTTTTTAAAATAAGGCAAACAAACCAGCCAACATTGTAAAACAATAATCAAGAACAGGACCGCTAGATTGAGAAGAAATTAAGAATGCTGCTGTTCTAAAGTTTTAAATTTCATCGGCATTTTTCCATCAATTATCTCCTGTCAGGCTTGATTTCTCAAACTTTTTCGCTCCCCTCCTAGCCTAGACACAGTGATTTCATCCTGTTTTGAAATGTTATAAAAATGAAGATATTTTAGACTAAGTGGTCCACAACCTTGCTATGTGCACTTATTTTTCGTTTCCATCTGTAACATTTGTTTTTCATTTTTTTTCTTCTTAGGTTTAACACACCCTTTAGATTCAATTATGTTTTGTATTAACCTTATTTCACTGAATTTTTTTGCAGCGAGTTGTTTATTGCTCCAGCTGATGATGTAAATATTGTATATTGCGCTGTTTTTATTTCCATCATGTTTCTTTCATTTGTTCTTTCATTTTTTCGGGCATATTTTTAGCTTGTATTATGTAAATTTACTGTAACCCCCCCCCCCCCCCCTATTTCACTGAAGATGGCTCAAACGAGTGGAAACATGTTTGAATTTTATTACTCCATCTAATGATGAACTATGTGATGTACTGAATTAGGAGAATACTTTTAATTTTTTCCTTTATAAAGCGTTAATTCCACACGTGTGCAAGTTTCAGCAAAAGTAAACCACTGGATAATGTTGGTTGTAATTATGATGCACTCTTTACACCATAGCAGTGACAAGTAGGCATGTTAAATGTTTTCTTTGCTTAAATTCAAATAACCGAGCTCGATAGCTGCAGTCGCTTAACTGCGGGCAGTATCCAGTATTCGGGAGATAGTAGGTTTGAATCCCACTGTCGGCAGCCCTGAAGATGGTTTTCCGTGGTTTCCCATTTTCACACCAGGCAAATGCTGGGGCTGTACCTTAATTAAGGCCATGGCCGCTTCCTTCCCAGCTGGTGCGACGTAAAGCCAATAGCACAAAAAAAAAAAAATTCAAATAGCCGTTGGAAGGACATAACCGGCCCACAAAGGCAATCTATTTTAAGAACGGGGATGTACCGGAGCCCAACGGAATCTACCAGTGCTATAAAGAGAAGGTCTCCGAAACAACTGGCGGCTTTTTGCTGACAGATCAGTGCTTAGTGTGTGTCACTTGTATCAAACCTCCAGACAAAGTTAATTTAATAAAGTAATTAGAAAGTTTTATTTAGGGCTTAGACTAACTCGCCTGAGCATTTACAGTGAGGGAATAATAATGACTATCGTCCGACTCGTTGGCTGAAGGGTCAGCGTCCTGGCCTTCGGTTCACAGGGTCCCGGGTTCGATTCCCGGCCGGGTCGGGGATTTTAACCTTAATTGGTTAATTCCAATGGCACGGGGGCTGGGTGTATGTGTTGTCTTCATCATAATTTCATCCTCATCACGACGTGCAGATAGCCTATGGGCGTCAAATAGAAAGACCCGCACCTGGCGAGCCGAACCCGCCCTGGGATATCCCGGCACTAAAACCCATACGACATTTCATTTCAATGTAACTATGATTTCTCAAAAGGATTGTTGCGACCGGGTATCATACACATAGTAGGCATTACTCATGGTCGGACTGATACCATAAGTAGCAGATATAGCAAACTGTATCTTGCCTAGGTTGCGGCATTGTATACAAATACAAACTAGGCAGTGAAGAGGAGTGTCATACTTCATCATCCAATTTTCAGGAGTTGCCGAGGACCAAGACAGAAGACAGAATCTGTAATGGCATTCCCAGGAGTAGAGTACTGGACTTTAGGATCCAGAGTACAGAGCACTAGGATGGACTGATTCCACTACACGCCACCCAAGATGGACGAGCTGAGGCAAATAAGGTAGGTTTCAGATAAGTTGAACTGCATATAAGCATGACTTGTGGCTATAGATTTGACTCAGGGCCTTTTCAATAAAGTAAACTTTCAGTGCCATAGGCATGTACTACTATATTCAATTATAGGTTAGCTATTTTAGTTTAGGTCTGATCGCCTGTGCAAGCCATGTGTTTATTAGCTTTGCTTTAGATGGAATGAGGGTAATGTAATTGTTTAGTGGTTATTTCGTAATTTTTGAATGTAGGTTTCTTCTGCGCCATATAGTGGCGCCAGTTTTATGTTGATGTTAAAGTCTTCAGAATAAGTTGGAGGTCAACTTACCTCTAGAGGTTCGAATGGGGAACCCGGTATCGAAGACGACTTAGTTAAAAACAGTAGGATGTGCATGATTATGCATGGGGAAAGTATTTCAGGTTGCAGCAAGAGCAAAGGGACATTTACACTGTTGTAACTTAAAAGAGTATCTTTTATATAGTATTGCAACAGACTAAACCATAGCCGTATGTGGGATGCGAAACGGGATAGGTTAAATGGAAGGCCGTGACGCGCCGCAATGAGTGTGTATTATCGCAATGAGATATTTGCGAAAATCGGTTGAGGAGACTTAGATGTGAGAATAGGCCAAGTGAGAGCCTATATGCGAACCTGGATATTTCAGATGCGAGGCCGTGAAGAGCCTTAAAGAGGGTATGCTATCCTCATGAGATATGAGATACATATTTGAGAACAGGCTGAGTAGCAGCCTAGATTAAGAATAATGTGGGGCACAATTTGGTGTGCCATAACAAGACTCATGAGGGGTTTTGTGTCAGTGAGCTTCCTGCCTGACCATGTGTTTGAAAGGTGAGATTGTTTCTGAAAGCCACGAAGATGAATAGGCTGTTGACCTAGTGACGTATTTATGCAGGTAAAGACTCTTTGCGAGGGATGGCTGAGCCTCAAATGAATAAACTTGCTTTACACATGAGAACCGTTATCCCGATTATGGAATGTTAGTCGTGATTATGCATGGGGAAAGTATTTCAGGTTGCAGCAAGAGCAAAGGGACATTTACACTGTTGTAACTTAAAAGAGGTCGTGCACTCCGAGATCCAATCAGACGACAGACTTCTCGGAGCGACCCAGTCAGAATCCATGCCCGGCGCGAACCAATCAGAGGTCGTGTGTTCAGATAGCCAACCAAACGTCAAGCTGCTCGGCGCGACCCAATTGGAGGTCGTGCTTTCAGATAGTCAATCAGATGTCGGTTTGCACAGCGCGAACCAATTGGAGGCCACACACTTACATATAAATACAGCTGCTTCCCAAACAACTTTTGCAGTCGCCAGCGGGATACACAGGAGAGCGTATCTACACGACGCCACAGAAGATGACTACCGCAGCAGTAGTCGAAACGTCTGGGAGAAGCGAGAGGAGTGGACCACGGCATAACAGCCCGGAAGAATTTTATTATATTGACACCGGCCGTGAAAGCCTTCATACTCTAATGAATGTTAGTCTGTTCGCAAGTAAAATACTTTGTTATTGACTTTCTCTCCACAGCTGACCAGGAGTTGCTAATTTTAACTTGAAACACTCCGCTGTGCATATACACAGCAATTGACGTCCAGAGCCTTAGATGTCGTGGGTTCAAAACCAAACCGAGACGATGACATAAAGTGTGCATATTTGTTTTCTCTTTCAGGCTCTGTTTATCTTACTTTGTGCGTATTTGTCCCATGTGTGTTATTGTCTGTTGTTGTTGTTTGTGTTGTTGATTAAGGGGATCACAGCACATGCTGATTTTGAGTTGTAAGGTTCTGCTACTCTTCAATTTGTTCCAGGTGCGGGCCCCGTTGCAAACTCAGTGTCTTTTTGGAGGGTAAATACCAGTCCCAAGCAAGTGTTTATTGTATTTGTTTACCGACTAGTTCGGATTTGTTTAATCAGGCCGAGATGTAAGAATCTATAATTATAATTTCATGTTAAGAGATGATTCAGTTCAAGGCTACATACCATGTGCAGTTTAACTTCTTTGAACCTCCATCAAAACTCAATAACCCAACCGTATTCCACATAATGACTTTATAATTGGGTTCGAGACCTGTGTATTTGTACCAGTGACAGCAATTTAAAATGTAATTCTGTCAATTTATTTTGAGAAGATTACTACTCTAACCTGGTTAATAAACTTTTCCACCTATTTATTTCTTCAACTTCTCATTTATGAATATGTACTCTAGAACCTGTCCTATGATTTTAAGTTAATTTAGATAGACCATTTGACCCATACTTTTTTCTATTCAAATGCACCACACAGCGTCTCCGCTGAGCTAGACCAAGTAAGGGCAGGGGATGGTACATCAGGAAGCCAACTTTCTCAACTATTACTATCAAAAATAGTTCTCTGCATCCTGGCACTCATAAAAGAGCAGCTTATCATAGCTTCATTTATCAAACATTTAACTTGCCCCTTTCGCACAAGGAGTTGAATAAGGAATTGCAATTCCAAATGGTTTAGCATCGAAACCATTAATAGAATGACTGGAAAAATTGGTAAATAAAACAATGCTCAAAGTTAGTTCTGGAGTCACATAAGAAAACCTAAATTTGCAACCATCATTTACAATAATCCTGGTATTTTTCGAATAACAAATTTACTCAAGAAGCATGATTTTTAAGTAACTTCTTCCACCCATAATACTAATCGCCATTTATTTTTTAATCACAATGTTGTTAATTCTAACAATGATCGTTTTTCTGGCTCAGGAATGTACCAAATTTACTTGCGTACTAAGTGTTATTTTTCTTAGGATGATGCCTCAAAAAGTGCACACAAGTGAAGTTTTATAAGTGACTTATACTACAATAAAAACCTAATGCTGTGAGCACACAGTTGTTATCAGCAGTATTCTGTAAAAAAGAAGTTAGCTCCCTCGCAAAAGTATGAAACGTCTGGGAGAAGCGAGAGGAGTGGACCACGGCATAACAGCCCGGAAGAATTTTATTATATTGACACCGGCCGTGAAAGCCTTCATACTCTAATGAATGTTAGTCTGTTCGCAAGTAAAATACTTTGTTATTGACTTTCTCTCCACAGCTGACCAGGAGTTGCTAATTTTAACTTGAAACACTCCGCTGTGCATATACACAGCAATTGACGTCCAGAGCCTTAGATGTCGTGGGTTCAAAACCAAACCGAGACGATGACATAAAGTGTGCATATTTGTTTTCTCTTTCAGGCTCTGTTTATCTTACTTTGTGCGTATTTGTCCCATGTGTGTTATTGTCTGTTGTTGTTGTTTGTGTTGTTGATTAAGGGGATCACAGCACATGCTGATTTTGAGTTGTAAGGTTCTGCTACTCTTCAATTTGTTCCAGGTGCGGGCCCCGTTGCAAACTCAGTGTCTTTTTGGAGGGTAAATACCAGTCCCAAGCAAGTGTTTATTGTATTTGTTTACCGACTAGTTCGGATTTGTTTAATCAGGCCGAGATGTAAGAATCTATAATTATAATTTCATGTTAAGAGATGATTCAGTTCAAGGCTACATACCATGTGCAGTTTAACTTCTTTGAACCTCCATCAAAACTCAATAACCCAACCGTATTCCACATAATGACTTTATAATTGGGTTCGAGACCTGTGTATTTGTACCAGTGACAGCAATTTAAAATGTAATTCTGTCAATTTATTTTGAGAAGATTACTACTCTAACCTGGTTAATAAACTTTTCCACCTATTTATTTCTTCAACTTCTCATTTATGAATATGTACTCTAGAACCTGTCCTATGATTTTAAGTTAATTTAGATAGACCATTTGACCCATACTTTTTTCTATTCAAATGCACCACACAGCGTCTCCGCTGAGCTAGACCAAGTAAGGGCAGGGGATGGTACATCAGGAAGCCAACTTTCTCAACTATTACTATCAAAAATAGTTCTCTGCATCCTGGCACTCATAAAAGAGCAGCTTATCATAGCTTCATTTATCAAACATTTAACTTGCCCCTTTCGCACAAGGAGTTGAATAAGGAATTGCAATTCCAAATGGTTTAGCATCGAAACCATTAATAGAATGACTGGAAAAATTGGTAAATAAAACAATGCTCAAAGTTAGTTCTGGAGTCACATAAGAAAACCTAAATTTGCAACCATCATTTACAATAATCCTGGTATTTTTCGAATAACAAATTTACTCAAGAAGCATGATTTTTAAGTAACTTCTTCCACCCATAATACTAATCGCCATTTATTTTTTAATCACAATGTTGTTAATTCTAACAATGATCGTTTTTCTGGCTCAGGAATGTACCAAATTTACTTGCGTACTAAGTGTTATTTTTCTTAGGATGATGCCTCAAAAAGTGCACACAAGTGAAGTTTTATAAGTGACTTATACTACAATAAAAACCTAATGCTGTGAGCACACAGTTGTTATCAGCAGTATTCTGTAAAAAAGAAGTTAGCTCCCTCGCAAAAGTATATTTACATCAGTCTGTTCCCAGACAAACTTTGCTTTACAAGAGTGAAAGCTGGGTGGACTCAGGATATCTTATTCATAAGTTAGACGTAACAGATATAAAAGTGACGTAACAGATATAAAAGTAGCGAGAATGATTGCTGGTACAAACAGATGGGAACAAGTCAGGAGGGGTATTCAAAATGAGGAGATAAGGGCTAGGTTAGGAATGAACTCGACTGATGATGCTGTACACATAAACCAGGTTCAGTGGTGAGGTCATGTGAGGTTAATAGAAGGGGCAGGTTACCTAGAAGAATAACGGACTCGATCATGAGGGTAAGAGAAGTAGACGTACACCAAGATGGCTATGGTTAGACTAAGTTTCTAATGATTTAAAGATAAGAGGTGTGGAACTAAACAAGGCCACAGAGCAAGTTACAGATAGATGATTGAGAAGGCATTTAGTAAATACACAGAGGCTTGAAGACTGAAAGGCGTAACATCTATAATGAAGATGTATGTATTGCACGTATGTATAATAAAAAGGATTACCTTTGGATTACATTCTCCTTTAAGTTGCTCAGGAGCAGCATAGAGCTTGGTTCCTATTTCTCCTCTGTGATCAAGGGACCAAATAACCTGGTTCACAAATTTTATATCTTGAGGTGCATGCTGAAAAATGCACGCTAATCCAAGGTCTCCTACTTGAACTTTACTAACATCTTTATTGACGAAGATATTACTGGGCTGAAAGAACAAACAGGTCAATACAATCAGTATCTCAGATTATTGTGCTAAACTGCAATATAACCACTTAAGTTTTAAGAATTGTATAAGGAATACAAACTGATAGTTGGCTGAAAGTATCAAGGTATATGACATGTAAAATGTAATAAAAACAAATTTTTGAACTATTTTGGTAATGTACATGCATTAATGAGCGACTGCAATGTATAATCCATTCTTCTTTCCATAAACCTACAATCAAGGCAGTACACAAATGTAAATGTACAAACATCTCTTCTGTATACCGACAGCCACTATTCCAACCAACAAACTAGCAAATCTAGTCCTGTATGGATTAACTGGAACAAGGTTCCTTTTTTATAGTTTCCCCCATTGTTGGTGACATGCACTGGCTGGTTTATAATTCATGTCCACAACAGTGAAAAGCAAGCAGAAAATATGGTCAGCTGCTATGGTTGCTGGTAATAAAATACCAAAACAAGAAATTTAAAGAGGGAAAGGCAAACTAATTAAGGAAATGGAAGGTAATGAGGTGTGTAAAATACATTGCCACCGGACAAGTCTTTCTAGCCAACACCCATAGGTGACCTGTATGTCTTTGTGTGCGAGATGATGATTAGTTATGGTGAGGATGAAACCTGGAGTTGGCACATAGCTTATTCTTGTTGAATAACACCAAGGAGTATTCTCAATGCCAGACATCCCCATCCAATAAATGAATCACATCAACAGCATCATATGCCCTCACTCAATGTGAACAATGTGAAGAGGTTTGGAATTGAAGCTTTTGGCATGCAATCCAGTGATTATAAATTGTGTACCACCACTTCTCTGATGATGATCATGATAATGACGATTCTAAGTTCAATGGCTCTGTGGTTTGTATCTTTCTATCTGCGAGTTCTTGGAAATCTTATCACTGCCGTAAACCAACGAACAACATGGAGACCCCAATGAAATGTATAGTCCATTGGATCCCCAGCTGGCACCCTTTGTGTTATAGCGGATTATTTGATTTGTCTTTGTCCTCTGATACCCTTAAAAGCATTAATGGCAGATGTCTGGAATTCTACAAGCATGTTATTGCCAATCAGGCCCTTGACTACTCACTTTTTGGAGAAAGGCCTCTGTTAATAAATGTATTTTAATAAATCAGGATGTTTTTCTCTAGTACTGAAATTAATACACTGCCTTCATGGTGTAGGAGTAGCATGCCTGCCTCTTACCTAGAGGCCCCGGGTTCAATTCTTGGCCGGATCAGGGATTTTTACCTGGATCTGAGGGCTGTTTTGACGTCCACTCAGCCTATGTGATTAGAATTGAGGTGCTATCTGATGGTGAGATAGCAACCCCAGACTGGAAAGCCAAGCATAACGGCCGAGAGGATTCATCATGCTGACCACACGACACCTCGTAAACTGCAGACTTTCGTGCTGAGCAGGGGGCTTGGTAGGCCAAGGCCCTCCGGGGCTGTAGTGCCATGGGGTTAGGTTAGTTCTTCACGGTCTAATGGTCAGTGTGCTGCTTCTAAACCTAGAGGTTTCAATCAATCAATCAATCAATCAATCAATCAATCAATCAATCAATCAATCAATCAATCAATCAATCAATCAATCAATCAATCAATCAATCAATCAAGTCTAGCACCTGCATTTAGGGCAGTTGCCCAGGTGGCAGATTCCCTCTCTGTTGTTTTCCTAGCCTTGTCTTAAATTATTTCAAAGACATTGGAAATTTATTGAACATCTCCCTTGGTAAGTTATTCCAATCCCTGACTCCCCTTCCTATAAACTAATATTTGCTCCAGTTTGTCCTCTTGAATTCCAGCTTTATCTTCATATTGTGATCTTTCCTACTTTGAAAGACACCACTCAAACTTATTTGTCTACTAATGTCATTCCACACCATCTCTCCACTGACAGCTTAGAACATACCACTTATTAAAATTATAAAAATCTTTTATTTACAACCACCTATTCAATACATTACAATACACTCACAGAATTGTGTTATAATCATGAAGTGTCATATATAATGGGACATGTTTCGTTCAGCATAGCAAACATCATCAGCCGTTAATGCACAAATTAGGTTAGGGCCCTGAGCTTAAAAATGATCAAAATAGTATCCTCATATCAAAAGAGTAACCATGTTGTAATAAAAGAGTCAATAATATAACATTAGACTTAGATTGTAACAAAATATGTGTAACATAAAAACGAGTATTTGTCATGGAATGCATTAACGATGGCAATCTGTGAAATTAAAGACAATCATGGGGTTGTTAAAGTATGACAATAGATATAATGGACATTAAAATATACATCAATGCGTGAAGTGTGGATTAATTATTGTGAGGATAGAGTTCCTTCAAATTACGTAAAAACAAGAATTAAAATAGAGTTCATTGAATTGTCGCGAGTCCAAGTTGAACCAGTCAAAAGGCACATAACAATGAACAAACTAAGGTTGATGTATAACATGAACTCCAATAGTTGCAAATTCCATAGGAGAGACAATCTTGATGCCAGAGATAAAGTACAAGTTAAACTAGTCAATATTCACACGCTAGCAATAAAACTAGAATTGTATGTAACGTAGAACACCAAATAATGGACTCATTAAAGAGTAACAACGATCTTGAATATAGGGAGAGTTCTAGCAATCCTTAGGTGAAGAGAGTAGAATTTCTTATATCAGACAGACTGGACATAGCTTTTTGACCAGATACCTTGAACACTACAATGCTTCAAAACATAAAAAGTATTCTGCCATGAGTACCTGTATGGAAGAGACTGGTCACACTTTTACAACAATTGAAAAAGACCTTCAAATCTTAAAATACGTCAATAAAAGTAAACTGATGACAGAGTTTGAGAACATTTACATATTCTTAGACCAACATTTTAACGGAAATCAAAATTTTAACGATACTTCAGAAATTAAAAAGTCCAATAATCGAAAAAATTCCAGAACTACTCTCTCTTTTCAATATAAATAATAATAACTTTATGAGTATTTTTAATTATAAAATCGATAACAGCATTTCTTCTGTAACAACAGCTACCTTCATGCTACACCCCCTGCGCGTACATCTGACCCGCCCAAGGAATCTGTCGCCCCTCCTCCTCACATGACAAATACATACGTACAACACTAAGAGCAGTAATATAGCGACTCGCCAGTTTGCTTCATGTACCCAACGCTAGCGGACACCTCATACTAGTCCCAGGGGGTAAGCTTCCTCTTTCAATTTTTCTTTTCCTTTTCACCTTACGTTGTCAACATAACTTCATTCCCCCTTTTTTTCTTTAATTTCAGATTTCAAACTCCATTTTGTGCAATAATCTACTCTCTTCACCTAAGGATTGCTAGAACTCTCCCTATATTCAAGATCGTTGTTACTCTTTAATGAGTTCATTATTTGGTGTTCTACGTTACATACAATTCTAGTTTTATTGCTAGCGCGTGAATATTGACTAGTTTAACTTGTACTTTATCTCTGGCATCAAGATTGTCTCTCCTATGGAATTAGCAACTATTGGAGTTCATGTTATACATCAACCTTAGTTTGTTCATTGTTATGTGCCTTTTGCCTGGTTCAACTTGGACTCACGACAATTCAATGAACTCTATTTTAATTCTTGTTTTTACGTAATTTGAAGGAACTCCATCCTAACAATAATTAATCCACACTTCACGCATTGATGTATATTTTAATGTCCATTATATCTATTGTCATACTTTAACAACCCCATGATTGTCTTTAATTTCACAGATTGCCATCGTTAATGCATTCCATGACAAATACTCGTTTTTATGTTACACATATTTTGTTACAATCTAAGTCTAATGTTATATTATTGACTCTTTTATTACAACATGGTTACTCTTTTGATATGAGGATACTATTTTGATCATTTTTAAGCTCAGGGTTCTGACCCAGTCTTTGTGCGTTAACGGCTGATGATGTTCGCTATGCCGAACGAAACATGTCCCATTATATAAGACACTTCATGATTGTACCATTATTCTATGAGGGTATTGTAATGTATTGAATAGGTGGTTGTATATAAAAGAATTTTATAATTTTAATATATCATCTTCAATACGGTTCCATTATGAGATTAATTACGTGTAACCTACCACTTAGTAGAGCAGCTCGTCTTCATTCTCCCATGTCTTCCAAGCCCAAACTTTACAACATTTTTGAAATGCTACTCTTTTGTCGGAAATCACCCAGAACAAATCGAGCTGCTTTTCTTTGCATTTTTTCCAGTTCTTGAATCCTAGTGAGGGTTCCATACCCTGGAACCAGACTCTAGATGGGGTCTTACCAGAGACTTGTAAGCCCTCTCTTTTACATCTTTATTACAACCCCTAAGCACCCTCATAACCGTGTGCAGAGATGTGTACCCTTTTTTCTTTCTTTATTTTTTATTTTTTTTGCTAGTTGCTTTACGTCGCACCGACACAGATAGGTCTTATGGCGACGATGGGACAGGGAAGGGCTAGGTGTGAGAAGGAAGTGGCCGTGGCCTTAATTAAGGTACAGCCCCAGCATTTGCCTGGTGTGAAAATGGGAAACCACGGAAAACCATCTTCAGGGCTGCTGACAGTGGGGTTCAAACCTACTATCTCCCGAATACTGGATACTGGGCGCACTTAAGCGACTGCAGCTATCAAGCTCGGTATGTGTACCCTTTATTTACAATCCCATTATTGTAATTACCCCAATGAAGATCTTTCCTTATATTAACACCTAGGTACTTACAGTGATCCCCATAAGGAACTTTCACCGGATCAATGTAGTAATTAAAACTGAAAGGACTTTTCCTATTTGTAAAACTCACAACCTGACTTTTAACCCCATTTATCATCATACCATTGCCTGCTTTCCATTTCACAACATTATCGAGTTCAGTTTGCTATTGCTAACAATCTTGTAACTTATTACTCTATACAGAATAACATCATATGCAAAAAGCCTTATCTTGATACTTCTTTACTCATATCATATATATATATAAGAAAACAAATGTCCAATAATACTGCCTTGAGGTATTCCCCTCTTAATTATTACAGGGTCAGATAAAGCTTTGACCAAGCTCGATAGCTGCAGTCGCTTAAGTGTGGCCAGTATCCAGTAATCGGGAGATAGTGGGTTCGAGCCCCACTGTCGGCAGCCCTGAAAATGGTTTTCCGTGGTTTCCTATTTTCACACCAGGCAAATACCGGGGCTGTACCTTAATTAACGCAACGCCCACTTCCTTCCAATTCCTAGGCCTTTCCTATCCCATCGTTGCCGTAGGACGTATCTGTGTCGGTGCGACGTAAAGCAAATAGCGGATAAAGCTTTGTTTACTCTTAATTCTCTGAGAGCTATTTTATAGAAATATAGCAACCTATTCAGTCACTCTTTTTTTTTTCCTGCCAGGGGAGGGAATTTTTCTTTGAATAGGAACATTCTTTACGCCTACCTAGAATCAGGCAAGTATGACTGCAAGGGTGAAATTGACTGTGTTTCAATGTCAATAAATAGAAAGCAAAAGTTGAAAAAGAAACTCTCAATCAGCAAGTAGCAATAGCAATGGTTTCTGAGGCTACATAAATAATAAAGAATTAATAATCCTCAAGACTAATTTCAGTTAAGCACCTTCTCTGAAGTGATTATTGTTAATAATTTTTGTTTTTTATTATTCTTTTGCGTCCCACTAACTACTTTTGATGGTCTTTGGAGACATCAAGCTGTTGTCGTGCACAAGTTATTTTACGTGCCAGTAAATCTACCGACATGAGCTGACGTATTCGAGCACCTTCATTTACCACTGGACTGAGCCAAGATCGGACCTGCCAAGTTGGGGTTAGAAGGCCAGTCCCTCAACTGTCTGAGCCACTCAGCTCGGCTGATTATTGTTATGTTATGATGATGTAATATAGAGCCATACTGAACATGAAGTGCAGGAGAAATGACTGGAATAAAATGTTTAATTTATATGACAACTGGGAAACGTAATTTACTCACCTTAATGTCGTGATGCACAATTCCTTGGGAATGGATATAATGAATACCATTTACTATCTGCCTAAATATTGAAAGACTAAGCTTTACATCTACATTAAGGGACTGAGTGTTTCGATGATCCAACCAATGACGGAGAGTACTCTCACATAGTTGCATCTGGATATATAGTGTGGCCCATTCATTCTGTGAAAACAAACAAGTTACCAGTTCAAATTAAATTTGATTAAATTACAATTTACCTCAGCTAGAATAATTGCTATTAATTTAATTTAATTTAATACTTTTTCTGGCGTGGACAGTATAAACTTACCAACAGTCTTACTAATGGCAAATGTTTCACCCATACTATAATGTGGTATTATCAATGACAGGGCTCTGAAATAAGAGACTATGAAAAGTCTGCATGATAAATATTTTTGGGCTTATGCCATGTCAAGAAGACAAGGTGAAACTCTTTGTTGAACGCCATGTGTATGTTTGTCCGTCAGAGGTCAGCACTTTTCAGACTGCTACATCCCTGGTGGAAGGGGAAGGAGTGACGCGTCTCACCGGCGTTAGTAAGTTACGAGACTTGAACTAGCGTCGGTAACGGTGTTGAGTTTGGTGTGCTACATCATGGACCACAGCATTCTATTGCACAGTGTAATTAGCTTAGTGAATAAAGTAGTTATGTAACATACATATGTTGGCCTTCCCTTTGCACTTAATGATAATGAAGTACATTTTGTGGACTGTGGGAAGAGCAAGGTCTCGTTCAACATGAGTAAACAACTCGAACACGAGACCGAACAGTTTGGTGCTCCGGTGTCAGATGTGATTCAGTGACGATATTACATCTCATATAATCTGCGCATTTAGGCCTATTAGTGATTACATGTGTTTATATTTGTGTAAAGTATGAATATGTTCGTTTTACCGACAAGCCTACAACCACCCACGTGCTAAGAACTGCGCAGTAAAAAGTTCAAATGAGTGAATTCAACTAACGTGCCATATATGTAATTCACAACAATTTTCGACATGAAATGCTGTGACTTGTAATGTGATTAACCGAGTTCTAATACAGTTCTCATTAATTTTAATCTCTGAGATTGAAGCTTGCGTGGACGAATACAGTCTTGCCAACACAATTGGTGGAAATTCCAAGGAGTAGTCCAGATCCATAGTAGTAGTAGTTTCAGAGGTGACCACCAGAGTACAGCCCAGCTGCTTAGAGCTCTTTGGTTTTCAGCCCTGCTGTGGAAGGATACATCCTCCTGATCTGTAAGTAGTCCGGCATCCCAATCCTTTTTTATAACCATTATTTCTTGTTATCCTTCACCAATGATCCTGTCGAGCGAAAAGGTCTCATAAAGAAGAAAGCAGTTATTAAGTCTCGTATACAGCGTATAACTAGCTTTGTCAGTGCATTTAATGAAGGCTCAAATCTAAATGATATTTGAGTTAGGCAAAGGCTGCTATGTTCAAGTAAGGAGGAATACAACGATGTTCAAACCCAGTTAGAAATTAACGATACCAAAGAAGTTCATAATGCAGATAGGGAATCCATTGAAGAACTCATCCTAGAAAGAGAATCTAAGATGGAAAATCTGTTGAATGCAAATTCCAGTACAACTTCCCCCGCAACGTCTAGTTCTTCAAATACTAGTAGCATGCATGAAATAAGACTCCCTACAATTACACTGCCAAAATTTACGGAAATTTTTTCTGAATTTATTAACTTTTGAGATACCTTCCAGAGCCTGGTAATTAATAATCATGCCTTAGCAGACACACAGAGGTACTATTACCTACTATCATGCTTATTGGGAGACCCTCACAAATGAATTGAAAGCTTGCCTATCACTGAACCAATTTCAAGGTAGCTTGGGAATTAATCTTTCAGAGATATAATAACCCCAAATTGATTGCAGACCTACATATTAAGCAACTGCTAGATCTTCCATCAGTTAAAACAGAATCAGCTAAGAATTTAACAATGTTGCTGAATCAACTGCTGAGCAACCTTAGCGCTATCGAAGTAATGGAGATAGTTGTGCTGCTGCATGAGGTTTTGTTATCTCGCTTAGTGCTAGATTGAATCAGCCTCAATCTAAGAAAACAGTGGGAAGTTAAATCCTCAGATAAAAAGTTCCCTCGCTTGAAGGATTTAGTAGCATTCTTGGAGAATAGTTGTCAAACTCTGGAGCTAATCAAACTCGAAAAACACCAAAGCGACAAGCAACAGGTCGTACCCAAACATGGTGGTGATAACGGCAGTAAGAAGTCCTTTGTCACAACAGCAACTCGTTGTGAGTTTTGCAAAGCTTTTCACGCCCTAACAAAATGCCCTAGGTTTCGCGAAGCAAGCATTGGAAATAGAATCAGATTTCACCAAGAAGTGTAAACTCTGCTTTAATTGTCTGGGTGCTAATCATACTTTGAAGGAGTTTAGTTCAGGAAATTGTCAAATCTGCAATAATAGACATCATACTTTGTTGCACAAGGAGCAGAGTACTTCCTACAATGCTTCTACTATATCAGAAACCAACCAGACTCAACAACAAACCTACTGTGCTGTGAAGAGCAACTATACTCATGTAGAAGTTCTATTGTCAACAGCTCTCATAGTGGTTACAGACAAACGTGGGAATGCGCATCAATATCGAGCTCTACTTGATAGTGCATCTCAAATGCAATTCATATCTAGGCATTTGGCAGATTGCTTGGGGATTGAACTGAGTCAGCACTCAATGCCTATAACGGGAATTAGTGATGTTAAGGCAACTGAATCATCACATATTTGTTAAATTCAAATTACATCCAGGGTCACAGACTACACTACCCCTATTGTTTGTGCTGTATTTCCTCGCATAACTGGTCAGCTCCCTACAGCACAACTTGACACTTCTGACTGGCAGCTCCCACAGGACATTCCCTTGACGGATCCTCAGTTTAGTACACCAGGTGAAGTTGAATTAATACTGGGGGCTTCTGTGTTTTTTGACATACCGCGTCGTGGTCAACTCAAGAGAGAAAATCATCCCGTACTACATGACACTGAATTTGGCTGGATCTTATCAGGCAAGATACCACCACACTTTCTAAGGTCTACCAGCAAGAAAGTAACGTCTTGTCTTGTGCGCAGCAATGAACTCTACAGGTCGAATGCTTCTGGCAACGAGAGGAAGTAAAGTTGTCTCCCCCCCCCGAGTTCTAAGGAAGAAAGTCAGTGCGAAGAACACTTTGTGAACAACACTACTAGGGATAGCACCGGAAGATATGTTGTACGACTGCCTATTAAACCACATAATTAAGAAGGAACTTGGGGATTCATTTAAATACGCCACTCGTCTCAGTCAGAGTGAACAGCGGTTACATCGCCAACCGGACTTGAAGAAGGACTATGTCAATTCATGACAGAATATGTTGCTCTTCATCACATGGAATTTGTGACAACGCGAACCAATAAGCCAACATATTACCTGCCACATCATGCTGTAATTAAGCAGCCCAGTACTACCACTAAGTTCAGAGTCGTCTCCAACACCTCTGCTAAAACTACTGTAACTACTCACTGAACAATGTCTTGATGGTTGGACCTACAGTGCAAGAAGACTTGTATTCTATCATCTTGCAATTTAGAACACACAAGTATGCCTTCACTGCAGATGTTACAAAAATGTACAGGCAAATTCTAATTCATCCTGATGACCAAGATCTACGATGCACTGTATGGCATTCATCTCCGAATGAACCTATCCAGATTTATCAACTTTCCACAGTAACGTATGGTACCTCAGCAGCGTCATTCTTAGCCACGAGATGCCTGGTACAACTTGCCAATGATGGTGCACTGCAATATCCAAGAGCGTCGGAGACATTACGAAGAGACTTCTATGTTGATGTTGTTCTGAGTGAAGCAGATACCATTGGAGACGCACTCAGTCTGCAAAAAGAGCTGATCAAACTACTCAGTAGCGCAGGCTTTCCTCTTTGTAAATGGTGTGGTAACCATCCCACTCTTTTAGAGCACTTACCTCCTGAGCACCAAGAATCACAACTTCCCTGGAGTCTGGATGACAAGGAAGAGGGTACCGTTAAGGCCTTGGGACTACTGTGGCATCCTCTAAAGGACATCGTCCAATTTGTAGATACCAGTCACACCCAGAAGACTACATTCTGGACAAAATGTAGTGTGCTATCCTGCATTTCATCCATTTTTGATCCTTTGGGACTGTTAGGTCTAGTGATAATAAAGTGTAAAATTTTCTTGCAACACTTGTTGCAAGCAAAAGTGGACTGGAATCAGAGTTTGCCTCCTGAGCTATTAACTACTTGGGAACAGTTTCACGCACATTTGCCATCATTCAACGACATTCACATCCCTCGAAGAATGACAGGAGACGAAAGAAATTAACGATATGAGTTACACGGATTCTCTGATGCTTTAGAAAGGGCCTTTGGAGCATCTGTTTACCTACGGAGTATAGATGTCATGGATAATGTAACAGTAATGCTGTTAAGCTCCAAATCCAGAGTAGCATCTCTGAAACAGATTTCCCTCCCTAGACTTGAACTATGTGATGCATTACTCCTTGTAAAATTAATGGATAAGGTTAGAACTGCACTTAACCTAAAAATTGAACAAAACTACTATAGGACAGATTCTACTATAGTATTAGCTTGGCTTGCAGGAGAGCCCGCATCGTGAAAAACATTTGTTGGCAACCGAGTGTCTGAGATACAACAACTTTCATATGTAGAACAGTGGAACCATGTGACGTCACTGGACAATGCAGCTGACATCATTTTGAGAGGGATTGAACCACATCTTCTTCAAGACAATCTGTTATGGTGGGCGGGGCCATCCTGGCTCTACCAGCCACAGCCAGCCTGGCCTGTCAGCGACATGAAGAAAACTCCCGAACTCATTGATGTACCAGAGCAACGGAAACCAGGTGTTTGCTTAATTGTTGTCTTAGTCATTTCCTTCATACTGAGGTACATGAACAACATAGGGCTTCCTACTTCAAGGAGACAGGTGGGAAGTCTGACTGTAGTAGAACTTCAAGAGGCATCGCACAGGATCATTCGTTTTGCCCAAGAACGAGAATATGGTAAGGAGTTTCAAGATCTGGCACTTGGCAGACCGATCGCAAAGGACAGCAAGTTGAAGTCTCTTCATCCCTTTGTAGATGCAAACCAGATGCTTAGGGTGGGTGGCAGATTGGAACAATCTCGAGCTCCGTACAGCCAGACACATCCCATCATCCTACCACTGATGAACTGTGGAGTTGACTATGGGGGTCTACTCTACATTAAGCAAGGGACCTGTAAACGTAAAACAAAGGTAAAATTTTATATTGCTCTATTTGTCTGTTTGGCGACCAAGGCAATCCGTCTTGAACTTGTCTCTGACCTGTCTACTGATGCGTTCCTAGCTGCTCTGCGTAGATTTACATCGCGTCGGGGTGTCTGCCAGAATATCTACAGCGACAATGGAAGTACATTCGTGGGAGCAAGAAACGAGCTACGGGAGCTTCACACCCTCTTCAGATCTCAAGTACATCAGAGGAAAGTGGATGACTTCGCATCTCAGTCTGGAATACAGTGGCACTTTATTCCACCGCATGCCCCTCATTTTGGTGGGCTGTGGGAAGCTGGCATAAAGTCTACTAAGTCCCATTTGAAGAAGGTTGTAGGAAATCTTGTACTGACTTTTGAAGAAATGTCCACGTTGTTAGTCCAGATTGAGGCATGTCTGAATTCGAGACCAATAACCAAATTGTCTGATATTCCTGATGACTATTCATTCCTGACTCCTGGCCACTTTCTGATTGGAGAACCTCTCACAACCATCCCAGAGCCAGATTGACTTGCAGTTTCAGGTTCTCGTCTGTCTGGTGGCAACTACTTCAGTGCTGCAGGCAGTACATCTGGAAACGGTGGTCAAGGGACTGTCTATGTCAACTCCAGCAGCGGACTAAGGGGTCAGCAGGAAGGGTCAACCTTCGACCCGGAACTCTGGTTCTTCTCAAGGAAGACAACTTGCCACCTCTCGTGTGGCAGACAAGGATCATGGTAGACATGAAAGCAGGGGCTGACGGCTTTGTGCGAGTTGCCACTATTTGCAATATTCACTACAATCAGATTCATTCCACTAGTTATGGTCAAAACTCTCTTTGGCATTTTTCTATAACTATGTATAACTCGCTTCCAAAAAATATAAAAATGTTACCAACTTTATCTATCTTCAAAAGTAATTTAACTAAATACCTGAAGTAGTATGGTAATTATGGTTAGGAAGCTTTGTCCTATCTTATCTCTTACACCATGTTAAATTATATTCTTACTGTATTTTATTTTGTAATCAGATTGTGAATATAGCTGCCATTGTCATTTATTTGTATTGCACCAAGAAGAGCCTTGGCTCAGGTGCCTATATTGAAATGAAATAAATAAATAAAAAATAAAACCTTCAAACGACCAGTTGCAAAACTGTCTCTTCCCAGAAGAGGTCGAACTGTACATAGTGAAAAAGTGTAATTTTTCATGTACTAAGCCTTTCGTTTTTACATTTGACATTTTCAGTGCGAGTGCTAATTTTTATTGTTCTTAATAATATTTAGGTTTGTAATGTATATATAAATTAGGTGAGCGGTATGTTGAACGCCATGTGCATGTTTGTCCGTCAGAGGTCAGCAGTATTCAGACTGCTACATCCCTGGTGGAAGGGGAAGGAGTGATGCGTCTCACCGGCGTCAGTGAGTTACGAGACTTGAACTAGCGTGGGTAACGGTGTTTAGTTTGGTGTGCTACATCATGGACCAGTGTCCTATTGCACAGTGTAATTAGTTTAGTGAATAAATTAGTTATGTAATGTACATATGTTGGCCTTCCCTTTGCACTTAATGATAATGAAGTACATTTTGTGGACTGTGGGAAGAGCAAGGTCTCGTTCAACATGAGTAAACAACTCGAACACGAGACCGAACACTCTTTACATTTCGCAGAGAACTTTTCCCGCGTCTTCAGAAGAAAATCTTGACTGTTTCCGAGGAAGTCTTCTCGCCGAGCGAAATTCTCTGTGAAACGTAAAAAGGTTCACCTTGTTTTCTTGATATGGCATAAGCCCAAAAGGTCATATCATATCTACAATTATGGGCCGTGAAAGCATCAATGTTAACATGATAAATACTGTTAATATACTGTTAATAAATTGACAAAGTCCACTAAAGTATTAAATATTGTTGGCATCTTTTAATTTATGCTGAAAGCAGATATTCACACAGTTTTGCATAACATGTTAATATTTTTATAAAATAAAAGAAATACTGTGGGCTCTGGTTTAATTAACATTGGATAATTCGAAAATTGGATAATTTGAATAAGAGTTTATTCCCCTTGAAATTTCTATTCTAATCAATGCCCCCCCCCCCCAATCATATTTAATTTGAATTTTCTAAGCTTAAATTTGGATAATTCAAAGTCAGGATTTTATTGCAAGTTACTTTTGTAATGGTTCTACGAACTGAAGCCTTCAAATAATCTCCAAAAATTCTCTATTCTCATTATGGCTTCCTAGTTATGGTCCAGTAGCTGCTATTGTTAACAGACTTAACCTTTATCTCTGTGACAATCAATGAGTGCAGAATCAGCATGGCCTTGACCATCGCTTGTCAACAGGCATCTACACTTGGCCACCGGAAATCTTCACCTTCCTAAGCTGTCTACCTTGGAATGTGAGCACAATAGCAAACTATTTCCGTAAAGCAAGTATCAAAAATGAAGAAACCAATGTAGGAATTTTTTCAGAAGAACTAGAAATGCATGTGAAACCTGAGCGATTGCAAGAAGTAGTGACTGATGTCAGTTATGATGTAGATTTAGCTGTTGACACTGAAGTTGCAGTGTGTGGAGATCTGACAGGAGACAGCATTCTGCAAGAAGTACTACAAAATTTCAATCTATCCAATGATGAAGAGGAAAACAGTTATAACATCATAGAAGAGCCTGTACCAACCAAGTCTGAAGATTTCAAAAAGGTAGGAAGTTTAAGAAGATTTGCTGAGGGTCAGTCCAGTTTTTATGATGAGGCATTTCAAGCTTTAAATGAAATTGAAGATTTTGTCTATCATGCAAAACTAAACAAACCCAAACAAACAAAAACCACTTAACTTTTTTTATGTGAGCAATGGAATTGTCACATGTGCTAAATTGTGTGTAAATACTGTAAGTGCTGTTGTTTTATTAGTGTTCATAGAGTATATTTTCATGTGAAAACTTTCATCTACAATGCAGGACAACATGGTAGCTGATAAGGTACGGTAGAATGCATAATACTATAATAATTATTCATTACAATGAATGATTAAATATTTTCAACTGAGGAAAGGGCACGAAGATCGGAGCGTCTGAAGAAGTACTGGGAGGACCGCAAAGCCCAAACAATCCCTTCAAAGAGACCTGAACGATGGACTGACTAAAGTGATCCTATGCAGTCATAAAAAAAAGGAGGAGGAGGATTAAAATTTATGTATTTATACAGTACTGTATGTACTATATTTTCATTAAAATAATCATTCTTAGTTGATTCAAATTTTGGATATTTTGATTTTTTTTTCTGATTCTCCTAGAAGTTTGAATTAAAAAGAGTCTACTGTATGTATTTATACATACATACATTATCATTAAAGACTGGTATGTGTTTCAGTGTTCAGTCTGCAAGCCTCTGTGAATTTACTAAAACGTTGCCACAATCCTCTATTTGCAACTAGTGCTGTGGGCTCAATTAGTTCTATACATCTTATCTTTGAATCATTACAAACTGAGTCTAACCATCGTCGTCTTGGTCTCCTTCTACTTCTCTTACCCTCCATAACAGAGTCCATTATTCTCCTAGGTAACCTATCCTCCTCTATTCGCCTTACATGACCCCACCACCGAAGTCCGTTTATGCGTACAGCTTCATCCATCGAGTTCATTCCTAAATTAGCCTGTATCTCCTCATTCTGAGCACCCTCCTGCCATTGTTCCCACCTGTTTGTACCAGCAATCATTCTTGCTACTTTCATGTCTGTTACTTCTAACTTATGAATAAGATATCCTGAGTCCACCCAGCGTTCACTCCCGTAAAGCAAAGTTGGTCTGAAAACAAACCGATGTAAAGATAGTTTCGTCTAGGAGCTCACTTCCTTCTTACAGAATACTGTTGATCGCAGCTGCGAGCTCACTGCATTAGCTTTATGACACCTTGATTCAATCTCACTTACTATATTACCATCCTGGGAGAACACACAACCTAAATACTTGAAATTATCGACCTCTTCTAGCTTTGTATCACCAATCTGACATTCAATTCTATTGAATTTCTTACCTACTGACATCAATTTAGTCTTTGTTAGGCTTATGTTCATACCATACCCATTGCACCTATTTTCAAGTTCCAAGATATTAGACTGCAGGCTTTTAGCACAATCTGCCATTAAGACCAAGTCATCAGCATAGGCTAGACTGCTTACTACATTTCCACCTAACTGAATCCCTCCCTGCCATTTTATACCACTCAGCAGATGATCCATGTAAACTACGAAGAGCAGAGGTGAAAACTTACAGCCTCGTCTAACTCCTGTAAGTACCCTGAACCAAGAACTCATTCTACCATAAATTCTCACTGAAGCCCAATTGTCAACATAAATGCCTTTGATTGATTTTAATAATCTACCTTTAATTCCATAGTCCCCCAGTATGGCGAACATCTTTTCCCTCGGTACCCTGTCATATGCTTTTTCAAGATCTACGAAACATAAACACAACTGCCTATTCCTCTCATATCATTTTTCAATTACCTGGTGCATACTGAAAATCTGATCCTGACAGCCCCTCTGTGGTCTGAAACCATACTGGTTTTCATCCAACTTTCTCTCAACGACTGATCGCACCCTCCATTCCAAGATGCCAGTGAATACTTTGCCTGATATACTAATCAATGAGATACTTCGATAGTTGTTGCAAACCTTCCTGTTCCCTTACTTATAGATAGGTGCAATTACTGCTTTTGACCAATCTGAAGGTATCTTGCCAACACTCCATGCTAATCCTTTTTTTTGCTAGGGGCTTTACGTCGCACCGACACAGATAGGTCTTATGGCGACGATGGGATAGGAAAGGCCTAGGAGTTGGAAGGAAGCGGCCGTGGCCTTAATTAAGGTACAGCCCCAGCATTTGCCTGGTGTGAAAATGGGAAACAATGGAAAACCATCTTCAGGGCTGCCGATAGTGGGATTCGAACCTACTATCTCCCGGATGCAAGCTCACAGCCGCGCGCCTCTACGCGCATGGCCAACTCGCCCGGTCCATGCTAATCCTACTACTCTATGAAGCCATTTCATCCCTGCCTTCCCACTATACTTCATCTCAGGTCTAATTTCATCTATTCCTGCTGCCTTATGACAATGGAGTTTATTTACCATCCTTTCCACTTCTTCAAGCGTAATTTCACCATCATCATTTTCCTCCTCCCCATGAGATTGGCTGTTCGTAACAACACCAGGAAGATCTCCTTTTACACTGAGATGTTCAAAATATTCCCTCCACCTCTCCAGAGATTCCCTGGGATCTATTATGAGTTCACCTGAATTACTCAAAACACTGTTAATTTCCTTTTTCCCTCCCTTCCTAAGATTCTTTATTACTGTCCAGAAAGTTTTCCCTGCTGCTTGACCTAGCCTTTCCAGGTTATTACCAAAATCTTCCCACAACTTCTTTTTGGATTCAACAACTATTTGTTTCGCTCTGTTTGGTTCATCTACATATAAATCCCTGTCTGCCTCGGCCCTTGTTTGGAGCCATTTCTGATAAGCCTTCTTTTCACGTTTACAAGCTGCTCTCACTTCATCATTCCACCAAGATGTTCGCCTTTTCCCATCTTTACACACAGTTGTTCCTAGGCATTCCCTTGCTGTTTCTACTACAGCATCCCTGTATGCCACCCATTCACTTTCTAAATCCTGAACTTGCTTACTGTCCACTGTTCGAAACTTTTCACTGATCATATCCATGTACTTTTGTCTAATTTCCTTGTCCTGGAGTTTTTCTACCCTTATTCGTTTGCAGACAGATTTCACTTTCTCTACCCTAGGCCTGGAGACACTTAGTTCACTACAGATCAGGTAGTGGTAGTCTATTATGGATCTGGCACCCCTAGCCTCCCATACGTAGCAGTGAATAGCCTTATGCTTGAAGAATGTATTCGTAACTGCGAAACCCATACTAGCACAGAAGTCCAGCAAACGCTTCTCATTCCCATTAGCTTCCATATCTTCCCCACATTTACCAATCACCCTTTCGTATCCTTCAGTTCTATTTCCAACTCTTGCATTGAAATCGCCCATTAGCACTATTCTATCCTTGCTGTTGACCCTGACCACGATGTCACTCAATGCTTCATAAAAATCGTCAACTTCGTCCTCATCTGCACCCTTACATGGTGAATACACTGAGACAATTCTAGTCCTAATTCCTCCAACTGACAAATCTACCCACATCATTCACTCATTTACATGCCTAACAGAAACTATGTTGCGTGCAATGGTATTTCTGATGAAAAGCCCTACCCCAGACTCTGCCCTTCCCTTTCTAACACCGTCACTTACACTTTATAATCTCCTATCTCTTCCTCATTATCTCCCCTTACCCGAATATCACTTACTCCTAGTACATCCAGATGCATCCTCTTTGCTGACTCAGCCAGTTCTACTTTCTTTCTTCCATAAACCCCGTTAATATTGATAGCTCCCCATCGAATTTCATTTGGTTCGCCAAGTTGTTTCCAAGGAGTCCCTCGTCTGTCAAATGGGAGTGGGACTTCGTTACTCCCATAGGTCCGAGGCTTGCTTAAAATGTCCTGAGCTCAGTAAATTCATGAAGTAGGATGCTACCCTACTTACACTACCATACCTTATTACAATAGTACATAGAATATTTCATTTAAAAAATGAACACAAGTAGAGTTAAGTACAAACAGATCATCTATATTTGAACAGTAATAAAACAATTTTCCTCTGGAATAGTGGTTAGTGTTTGTCAGCTATACTAATTACTTTAATATAATACACATAGATTTATTACCTTAATGACACATTAGGCGCCAGCTACTTTGGCTACTCACCCACTTAAGAGCCTTTTTGGCCAAAACATGTAACCTCCTAATATTTTATTTTATCATGTACCAGTATGTATATCAACAAAGCGAAAAAGTTAAAATACAGGGGGCTCACAACTGCCGTGTCAATTGGCAGTCAATTTTGGTCACAAGCCTTAAAATTTGATTTGCAAACCCATCGGGAAATTCTTAGTCTTTTGTGGCAGATTTCATTTCTCTTGTGTGTGTCATAGTGTTACTATTTGGCATGAGAACTTCAGCCCTCGTCGATAGTCACTGTTCATTTACTCTCACCATAGCGAGTAGAAGAGAAAGTGTGAACCCTTCAGTTGTTCACTACTGGCTAGTATAGGGACTGAGGTGAATCGTCTGCTAGAGGCAGCACCGTTACTATGTAAGGGTTGGGATCATTAGTTATAGTATGGTTATGTTCGGTAGTGTTGTTCTGTGATGGCAGGAATTTGAGTGTTCTACACTGAAAGTAAGAGCATGTGATCTGGTGATGGTATTCATTTATTTAATAAACATAGTGCTGAGGTTATGAAATTTACAAACATACCAACAAAGAAAAATACCTACTCTCTTCGATCTAGGCTGTAAAACCAGCCACAAAACTTCTAAAGGTAAAATTCTTCAAACTACCTAACGAAGTGGAAAGAGGTAATTACCAGGAAAGACCAAAATCTTTCTGATAAGTGTTGTGTGTGTGATTCACATTTTTCTAATGAATTTATAGTTAAATCAGACTAATTTGTAGTACAAGGAGAACAGGTGGGAATTCCTAGAGATAGATGGAAAGTGAAAACTTGTTTTGTCCGTCATATATTCTTCAGTTTGCCACAATATCTCACAAAACAATTAAAGAAACAAAAATCATCCTGTAAAAGATAGCCTTTGAAGACTAAGAAATACATCACACAAGCCTCACCACAAATTCAATTTCTATGCTTGTTCTGAGAGTGCTAAAAGAAATTAAGCAGGTTCAGACACAATTGAAAAGACAATAAGTTCACTTCCAAAAAACTAAAGGGTAAAGAACGTAATTTAATGACTATCTGTAATAAATTAAAAATAGCTAATGCTAAGATTTTGTTGCTAGAAAAACAACTAATAGATTCCAAGTCAATATAGTCAAATTATTTAAGTAGAAAGCAAAAGATGATTATACCATGCTCAAAAAGCCAGCTAAGAAATAAGAAAGGGATGAGATATGACAATGAATTCCTTTTAGATAGTCTCTTATTTAAAAGTACATCACTTAAGGGCTATAGGAACTGTTTAAGGTATGACATGCTTCCCCTTCCTTCAGAGGCTCATCTGAGAAAATTAGTTAAAGGTCTTAAGTGCCCTTACTGGGTGAATACCCAAGCCATTAGTGCTATTGAGAACTATTTCTGCGATGAAAAGAGTGAAAATAATCGCACAGGAATTCTCATATTTGATGAGGTAAAAGTAAGAGAAGATATTCATTTTAATACCAACTCATCAAAAAGTCAATGGAGTCGTAAATTTAGGAGGCCACACCCAAAACACGAAAAAAGTAAACTCTCAAATCATGTTTGTGCCCCTATTTCATAACTGGGTTCAACCAGCTGCTGTGTATGCAAGCCTAAATTCTATGCCTGGAGATATTTTTGTCATGAATTTTAATCCCGGTGGTTTTACAAATGGAGCAAATTGGCACCAGAGTTATTGGTTTCACCTTAGATGGAAGTCAATCTAGTAGAAAGATGTGGAAATATTTAGGAATAATTGGAAAAGTTGGGAAAGTCATGTGCTCGATTTCTAACCCTTTTGATTCTAGTAGGAGATTTTGGGCCTTTTCAGATGCTGTACACATAATTAAGTGCATCAGAAACAATTTCCACAATAAAAACCAAGTCTATTACAATAATGAAGTTTGGACTTTAAATCATATCTACAGGTTTTTGAAATAGATAACTGTCATAACTTTGCAGGTTTGAAAGTTTCCACAAGCTAATGTCTGCACATACAGATCCCACTTCATTTCATTTCAGCACATGAATGTGAGACTTGCTTTGTAGTTATTTAGTAATTCTGTTGCAAATGGCATAAAGGAAAGATTAAAGTCAGAGGGATTTGAAGAGAGTGAACTGATAGAAGCGTTCATTAGGGAATTAAATACCCTATCTACACCAGCAAGGGCTCTTTATAAACATTCAATAGGGCATCAAACCTTAATAAAATAGAAGGATAACCTTAGTGGGAACAATAATACTTTTGCTTCAGAAATAACTCTTAAATCACTTAAGAGTAATAACTGAGAGCACCACACAGGTGTCCGAGTATTTATAGAATGGATTCCTATATGTGCTCACAGCCATATTTAATCAAGATTTGCTAGAGTGGTAGGCTACTTTGGTATATTATGCTCAATCAGCTGTGACAACCACCTCAACAACAGATTTTCTGAATTTACGCATGTTGCAGTCTATTTATGTCCCAATAAAACTTGCCCTGTCATCTGGTAGAAATTGTGAGTCCAGATCTGAATTGCCATTTACATCATTCGACAATCAAATGAGAATTCTGGCTAAGGAGACCGAAGAGACAAAGAAGACTGTAGAAGAAAAAGCTGTTTAAATTTTTTTTTTTTTGCTATTGGCTTTACATCGCACCGACACAGATATGTCTTATGACGACGATGGGACAGGAAAGAGCTAGGACTGGGAAGGAAGCGGCCATGGCCTTAATTAAGATACAGCCCCAGCATTTGCCTGGTGTGAAAATGGGAAACCACAGAAAAACATCTTCAGGGCTGCCGACAGTGGGGTTTGAACCTACTATCTCCCGAATACTGGATAAATAAAGCAAGCACTAGATTTTACTGAGAACACGGATGACCTCTCGTCTTCATTCTCCCATGTCTTCCAAGCCCAAACTTCGCAACATTTTTGTAATGCTACTCTTTTGTCGGAAATCACCCAGAACAAATCGAGAAATCTAGCTGCTTTTCTTTGCATTTTTTCCAGTTCTTGAATCCTAGTGAGGGTTCCATACCCTGGAACCATACTCTAGATGGGGTCTTACCAGAGACTTGTAAGCCCTCTCTTTTACATCTTTATTACAACCCCTAAGCACCCTCATAACCGTGTGCAGAGATGTGTACCTTTTTTTTTTTTTTTTGCTTTACGTCGCACCGACACAGATAGGTCTTATGGCGATAATGGGACAGGGAAGGGCTAGGTGTGAGAAGGAAGCGGCCGTGGCCTTAATTAAGGTACAGCCCCAGCATTTGCCTGGTGTGAAAATGGGAAACCACGGAAAACCATCTTCAGGGCTGCCGACAGTGGGGTTCGAACCTACTATCTCCCGAATACTGGATACTGGCCGCACTTAAACGACTGCAGCTATCGAGCTCGGTGGCAGGAGTTTTATTACTCGGTACTTAGAACATGTCATTGCTATAAAAGATAATCGTTTCTCTGCTATGTGACAACACATGATGGTAGTGGTTTTTTGGGGAGTTCATCCGCAGCAGGCCTTATCCTCGGAGTGACATCACAGTGCGGGTGATTTGAAAAATGGGTGTGGCTGGTCATATGTGCAGGATTAATGTGATGTTCACCACGTGCACTGGCTTAACCTTATAAGGGCGTTAACCTCACATGACATCACGCTGATGATGTGCACTGGCTTAATCTTACAAGGGAGTTAACCTCACATGACATCAATGGCTCTGTGTGCAGGCTTAAAGTTACTATGAAGTCACGTGGACCATATGCGCTAGCTTAACCTTACAAGGGCATTAACATCATGACGTCAATGGCTACATATGCAGGCTTAACCTTACTATGACACCACGTTGACTGTGTATGTTGGCTGAATCTTACAAGGGCATTAACCTCATATGACATCATTGGCTACATGTTTGAGCTTAACTTTACTATGATGTCATGCTGACCATGTGTAATGGCTTAACCTTACAAGAGCGTTAACCTCACAACATGACAATGGCTAAGAATGCAAATTAATGTTATGCTGACCACGTGTTAACCTCACATGGCAAAGAGTGCAGGATTAATGACATGCTCCTTAATCGGCTGCCCTTCCCTACATTAGCCTGTAGGCTTGGGCTACTAGGTAAGTTGGCTGCTATGCATTAACTGTAAGGACGGTTTTATATTCTCTCATTAACGAACCATTCTTTTAAGTTGTTGTGGTTGAATTATCAGGAGCTTTGTAACATCGCCATCATCAGCCCATCATACTTATATGTATGTAGAATTTGTTTGATAACCTGCATTACTGTAGTAATTGTACTAGTGTGTTAAAATGTACTTGTGTCAGGGAGGGGGTGAAATCACTCCTTAACTTAAAAATTCAATATCTCCTCAACCGATAGTCTCGAAAAATGATTTTTAGCTTAAAATTCAACAAAAAACTATCTACCAACAGGTGATACAGAACAACTCACCCCGAACTGTTTCCTTTCGAAGTTTTGAGGTAAAAATGACTATCAATCAATCAGTCAATACTGATCTGCATTTAAGGCAGTGGCACAGGTGGCAGATTCCCTATCTGTTGCTTTCCTAGCCTTTTCCGAAAAGATTTCAAAGAAATTGGAAATTTATTGAACATCTCCCTTGGTAAGTTATTCCAGTCCCTAACTCCCCTTCCTATAAATGAATATTTGCCCCAGTTTGTCCTCTTGAATTCCAACTTTATCTTCATATTGTGATCTTTCCTACTTTTATAAACGCCACTCAAACTTATTCATCTACTAATGTCATTCCACGCCATGTCTCCGCTGACAGCTCAGAACATACCACTTACAAGTAACAAGTAACTATTCTCATTTTGGTTCCGTATTGAAGTTGACGTATGTCTCAAGTATTATTACAATATTATAAGTCCACCTGTTCAATACAATACAGGTGGACTTATAATATTGTAATAATACTTGAGACATACATACCACTTAGTCGAGCAGTTCTTCTTCTTTCTCTCAATTCTTCCCAACCCAAACATTGCAACATTTTTATAACGCTACTCTTTTGTCGGAAATCACTCAGAACAAATCGAGCTGCTTTTCTTTGGATTTTTTCCAGTTCTTGAATCAGGTAATCCTGGTGAGGGTCCCATACACTGGAACCATACTCTAGTTGGGGTCTTACCAGAGACTTATATGCACTCTCCTTTACATCCTTACTACAACCCCTAAACACCCTCATAACCATGTGCAGAGATCTGTACCCTTTATTTACAATCCCATTTATGTGATTACCCCAGTGAAGATCTTTCCTTATATTTACACCTAGATACTTACAATGATCTCCAAAAGGAACTTTCACCCCCATCAACGCAGTAATTCAAACTGAGAGGACTTTTTCTATTTGTGAAACTCACAACCTGACTTTTAACCCCGTTTATCAACATAGCATTGCCTGCTGTCCATCTCACAATATTATCAAGGTCACGTTGCATTTGCTCAGAATCTTGTAAATTATTTATTACTCTATCCAGAATAACATCATCCGCAAAAAGCCTTACCTCCGATTCCACTCTACTCATATCACTTATATATAAGAAAACATAAAGGTCCGATAATAATGCCTTGAGAAATTTCCCTCTTAATTATCACAGGGTCAGATAAAGCTTCACCTACTCTAATTCTCTGAGATCTATTTTCTAGAAATACAGCAACCCATTCAGTCACTCTTTTGTCTAATCCAATTGCACTCATTTTTGCCAGTAGTCTCCCATGATCCACCCTATCAAATGCTTTAGACAGGTCAATCGCGATACAGTCCATTTGACCTCCAGAATCCATGATATCTGCTATATCTTGCTGGAATCCTACAAGTTGAGCTTCAGTGGAATAACCTTTCCTAAAACCGAATTGCCTTCTATCGAACCAGTTATTAATTTCACAAACATGTCTAATATAATCAGAAAGAATGCCTTCCCAAAGCTTACATACAATGCAAGTCAAACTTACCGGCCGGTAATTTTCAGCTTTATGTCTATCACCCTTTCCCTTATATACAGGGGCTACAATATCAACTCTCCATTCATCTGGTATAGCTCCTTCGACCAAACAATAATCAAATAAGTACCTCAGATATGGTACTATATCCCAACCCACTGTCTTTAGTATACCCCAGAAATCTGATCAATTCCAGCCGCACCGGGCGAGTTGGCCGTGCGCGTGGAGGCGCGCGGCTGTGAGCTAGCATCCGGGAGATAGTAGGTTCGAATCCCACTATTGGCAGCCCTGAAAATGGTTTTCCGTTGTTTCCCATTTTCACACCAGGCAAATGCTGGGGCTGTACCTTAATTAAGACCACGGCCACTTCCTTCCAACTCCTAGGCCTTTCCTATCCCATCGTCGCCATAAGACCTCTCTGTGTCGGCGCGACGTTAAGCCCCTAGCAAAACAAAAAAAAAAATCCCAGCCGCTTTTTCTAGTTTTCAAATTTTATATCTTATTATTGTAAATGTCATGGTTATCATATGTAAATTTTAATACTTAATTGGCCTTAGTCTCCTCCTCTATCTCAACATTTTCCTTGTAACCAACAATCTTTACATACTGCTGACTGAATACTTCTGCCTTTTGAAGATCCTCACATACACACTCCCCTTCTTCATTAATTATTCCTGGAATGTCCTTTTTGGAACCAGTTTCTGCCTTAAAATACCTATACATACCCTTCCATTTTTCACTAAAATTTGTATGACTGCCAATTATGCTTGCCATCATGTTATCCTTAGCAGCCTTCTTTGCTAGATTCAATTTTCTAGTAAGTTCCTTCAATTTCTCCTTACTTCCACAGCCATTTCTAACTCTATTTCTTTCCGGTGGGTCTTTACCATTCCTTACCTCCCTTAAGGGTACAAACCTGTTTTTGCATTCCTCAACAATTTCTTTAAACCCATCCCAGAGTCTGTTTACATTTTTATTTACCGTTTTCCACCGATCATAGTTACTTTTTAGAAAATGCCTCATGCCTGCTTTATCAGCCATATGGTACTGCCTAATAGTCCTACTTTTAAGACCTTCCTTTCTATCACATTTATTTTTGACTACGACAAAAACAGCTTCATGATCACTAATACCATATATTACTTCAGTTTCCCTATAGAGCTCATCTGGTTTTATCAGCACCACATCCAGGCTATTTTTCCCTCTGGTTGGTTCCATCACTTTCTGAATCAGCTGTCCTTCCCATATTAACTTACTTGCCATTTGTTGGTCATGCTTCCTGTCGTTCGCATTTCCTTCCCAATTGACATCTGGCAAATTCAGATCTCCCGCTACAATCACATTTCTTTCCATGTCGTTTCCCACATAGCCGACTATCCTATCAAATAATTCTAAATCCGCGTCAGTGCTACCCTTTCCCGGTCTGTACACTCCAAATATATCAAGTTGCCTATTATCTTTAGAAATGAGTCTTACACCTAGAATTTCATGCGTCTCATCTTTAACTTTTTCGTAGCTTACAAATTCTTCTTTCACCAGAATGAACACTTCCCCTCCCACCATTCCTATCCTATCTCTACGATACACACTCCAGTGCCATGAGAAAATTTCTGCATCCATTATATCATTTCTCAGCCATGATTCAACTCCTATTACAATATCTGGTAAATATATATCTATTAAATTACTTAATTCTATTCCTTTCTTTACAATACTTCTACAGTTCAACACTAACAATTTTATGTCATCCCCACTTGATTTCCAGTTCCCTGTTCTCTTATCACCGCTCCCTAGGCCACCCTGTTTCCCTGAATGTACCTCCCTATTACCCTTCCAAACAAATTTCCTAACTTATACGTACCACTGCGGTTTAAGTAAAGGCCATCAGAGCGCAGATCCCTATCTCCTACCCACCCATTATGATGTAGAAATTTCACTCCCAGTTTCCCACATACCCACTCCATAGTCTCATTTAAATCCCCAATCACCCTCCAGTCAGTATCCCTCCTACACAGTATTCCACTAATAAGAATCTCCGCTTTCTTAAACTTCACCCGTGCTGCATTTACCAGATCCCACACATTTCCAACTATGTTGGTACTTATATCAGCTTGCCTTACGTTGTTGGTACCAACGTGAAACACTACCACCTTCTCCTTTCCCTCCTCCCTCTCTTCTACTTTCCTCAACATCTGCCTCAACCTAATTCCTGGATAACATTCTACCCTGGTTCCCTTTCCTCCACACACTTTCCCCACGTGTCTAACGATGGAATCCCCCATGACCAGAGCCTCAAACCTACCCACCTCATTTGATCCCCTCCCCTCCTAGTCAGCCCTATCTTTCCTCCCTAGCAAAAAAAAAAACAAACCTATCTTTCCTGATAGCTGCAGAAGCTACTTCCTCCTCCCTTTTCTCCTTCCCATGACATTGTTCCACCTGTCTTTTGCTATCCTCTACTCTACATTTCCCTTTCCTACCTTTTCCCTTCCTCCTACTTCCACACATCTCAGCAACAGTTCCCTGTCCCTCATCTTCTCTCTGTTGTTCTACCTGGAGTGACTCGTACCGATTTCGCACAGACACCTGTCCTGAATTCTGATCCTGAATAGAGCCCTTAGCCTGCAATCTCCTTCCCCTTAGAACATTAGACCACCTGTCTTCTACAACTCCCCCCTTTACTTCCCCTCCCTCTTGTACACCAATTGTAACCTGTACATTGTTTGAGGGAGTCCTAGCTTCCTTCCTGTCTTCTGTGAGAATCCTAATTATCTCCCTCTAACTCTCCAACTCCTCCCTCATACCCCTCAATGCCTCGTCACGCCCACAGTTCGTACACTCGTGCTGCTTAGCCATTCTTATGGAAAAAATGAAAATAAAAATAAAATAACTTATTTGCAAAAAATAAAAGAACAGAGGGATATATTGTCTGGGATAGTACTCAAAGATCACACAACACTACTGTAATTAATATACGACTACACTACAATACTACTTAGTCGTACTCTATTTTTTATCCTACAACTCCTAACAGGATAAAAACTGATGTTAATTACTGAACATCAAAAGTAATACACAAGAACTACACAATTCCAAACTTCAATTAAACCTATCCTAATTACAACAACAGAATTTTAGCAAGAGTTTCCACGGGTACCTCTACTACACCAGTACTACACAAATATTTTACAATAATAAAATAAGCACACTAAATTCTAAATTACTCGTATACTACTGTACAGTACACTACAGTAATTTTTAAACTACTTTCAGACGTATCCTAATTACGATACCGGTGCCGTATGTCACTACTAAGCACAAACAGAAATGAAATTTGCAAGAACTACTGTACTCAAAGATTACCAACAAAGCTAAATGCTTAGACAAATTATATTAGTACTACGCTCTAATAGATACACATGAAAGATAACACACGAATATAGCAGGCAAGATACGGCACTATCTAAATGTAGGCTACTGTATCAATACTACAGTGTATCTAAACTACAATTTTCAGCTGAAGTGTGGTTTATATGAACTTTTGCCACTGGTGGTTTAGTATTATTTTCCCTACTACGCAGGGCGGAGAATAAAAGTGTCCTTAAATGCTGAGAATAAGAGGTTGCCTACTATAATTTCTGTCAAAACCACGCCGGGGGTTTGAAGTGCAATATTATTGGGATATAGGAATCTGATTATTAACTTTTAGTCGATGAATAAACGAAGGTGGAAAGTACAAAGTATGCAGGGAACTAAGACTACAAATTATCGGAATAATGAATCAGCTGACTTTGTATTTATTTACACTACTGTCATGCACTTGTAGCAACAATCGTCAACAATCCAAAAAACTGTTAAGTACCGTAATTATCCAGTGAAATTACCGTGAATTCTCTTTAACTTCTCTTTAAATCAATGTTTACAGGCTTATCGTGTTATTTAATGTAATAAATTATTACCTTCGTGATAGTTTGAACAGATATCTGTACGAAATATCGGAAAAGTAGCGGCGGAAATTACAATGAGTTACAACGCCTTATTATAATCTGCCTTTGTAAGTATAATACCAACGAACCTACAGATATTTAAAAATATTGATTTAAAAGTTAATATTAACACCTAAAGTAATTCCTAAGCCTAAATTTGAAACAAAGTACACCTAGCTAGCCTACTTAACCTAGAAAACGTAATCTACTGAACACCGAATGAATTACTTGTTATAAATTTCAAATAAGTAACACTACTCCCAATTTCTACCAACAAGCACTAAACACCAATATACAAATAGCACTAAATGGAACGCGCACACACAAAATTTAAATAATTTCAATAGGTTTTTACTACATTTTTCACTACAATAATGCAAGAGCACTCTCAACAACCAACCGTTCACAAGCTCATCCAACAATGAATGTAGTAAAGATGTAAGGGAGAGGGCAGGGAAAGGGTCTCTGGTAAGACCCCGACTAGAATATGGTTCCAGTGTATGGGACCCTCTCCAGGATTACTTGATTCAAGACTGGAAAAAATCCAAAGAAAAGCAGCCTGATTTATTCTGGGTGATTTCCAACAAAAGAGTAGCATTACAAAAATGTTGCAAAGTTTGGGCTGGGAAGACTTTGGAGGAAGGAGGCGAGCTGCTCAACTAAGTCATGTTCTGAGCTATCAGTGGAATGACATTAGTAGACGAATAAGTTTGAGTGGTGTCTTTCAATGTAGGAAAGATCACAATATAAAGATAAAGTTGGAATTCAAGAGGACAAATTGGGGCAAATATTCGTTTATAGGAAGGGAAGTTAGGGATTGGAATAACTTACCAAGGGAGATGTTTAATAAATTTCCAATTTCTTTGAAATCATTTAAGAAAAGGCTAGGAAAACAACAAATAGGGAATGTGCCACCTGGGTGACTGCCGTAAATGCAGATCAGTAGTGACTGATTGACAACTGATGTATCAGATGCCAAGAGAAAACCGGACGTGGTAACTTTCTACAATATGACCAAAGGTGGAATTTGGTATCGTAGATTAGATCTCTCAATGCAATGACGAAACAAGAAACACAAGACATTGACCGATGGTGGTATTCTATGACCTACTGAACATAATTGCCATAAATGGACAATGCAATTATCAAGCTCATCACAATGACGAGAAAGTGAGGAGAACAGACTTTTATACAGAATGTTGCTTGGGAGCTCGTGAAATGCCAGACTCAAAGGAGAGGGGAAAAAAAAAAAAAAAAAAAAAAAAAAAACCACGAAATTCCGAATCATATAAGAAAACGAGCCCAGTTTCTCCTTGGAATGACAACTAGGTCACCGGTCAAGAAACACCAAGGCAATAAAGGCCACTATCATCGCTATGGGTGCAGCCTGAACAAGACAACAAGAAGGTGGTGTACAAAGTGCCGAAACTGGACCGGCCCTGACCATCTGATGGACGTGTGTGGTGATTGTTTTTCAAGAGTAGGTAGGCAAAGTTGAACATCTGTATTCACAGAATTTTTTGCATTATTGGAAAATGATACATATTAAAAAAAAAAGTCTGTGAATGTCAGGACAAAAGTATTCCCTTGTACTTTGTGTGTCCATCTTAATATTGTATTCTTTGAATGATCAGATATGTTGTATTAAAATAAACAATATCTGGCATTAGGTACAATTATTGTAGTTAATAAATAAGTAGTAAACCTTCTCTAGTTAGTGAATTACTCAGACAACATGAGTTACAGAATTAATGACAGGTGTCATCTACATACCTAAAACAATTACTGAATTTCATGCACCTAATGCACACTTTTTAACTTTAAAAATAATTTTTTACCTCAAAAAACTGAAAATAAGTTAGAGGTGATTTGTTCTATATTATCTGTTAGAGAATAATTTTTGATGAATTTTACGCTAAAATCATTTTTCTACACTATCAGTTGAGAAGATATTGAATTTTCTGACACAAGTACATTTTAACACATTACTACAATCACTATAGAGTAACACAGGTTATCAAACAACTTCTACAACTATATAAGTACACTGGGCTAAAGACTGTGATGTTACAAAACTCCTAATAATTCAACAACAACAACTACAACTACTACTGAAAATAATGATTCATTAATGAGAGAGCATAATACCTTCCATATAGTTAATGCACAGCAGCCATATTGACTAGCAGCCCAAGCCCAAGAGCTAGTGTAGGGAAGGGCAGCCGGTTAAGAATAAGGTTAAGCCTGCACACATGGTCAGTATGATGTTAATCCTGCACTCTTTGCCATATGAGGTTAACACGTGGTCAACATTAAGTTAAGCCTGCACTCTTAGCCACTGACGTCAAATGAGGTTAATGCCCTTGCAAGGTTAAGCTAGCGTACATGGTTGATCCTGAACACGTAGCGTCATGTGAGTTAAACCCGCACACGTAGCCACTGATGTCATGTGAGGTTAACGCCCTTGTATGGTTAACCCTTTGCAATTAAATGAAATAAGTTTCATAATGATAGATCTGTACTGAACTGTGATTACAATAGAGTAAATTAATGTATTATTTGGGTCCACCTTTTCAATACAAAATGTAAATAGTTTAAATTACATAAATGATTAGGGACTAGTTTCGAGCTAGTAATAGGTCATCGTCAGCCTAAAGCAAAATTAAAACACAAATAACGAAGAAATTAAACAAAGTACAGACACGTACAGTCTCGTAAAAGTACATACCATGTGAGATATTGTGCAGCACTATGTTAAAAAATAACTCTCTGAAAGAGATTCATAATAAGTCCAGTGCATATTAAAAAGATGTTATAGATAGGAATCCTTGAGTTGCTGGAATATGCTGGCTCCTTTAAGATGCAGGTATCCAATTGAAGAACCACTGAGCCGAAGTTACGTCGTTTATTTACGATTAAAGACCAGTGCGCCGTATAGCATTAAAAAGTTGATAGGGATGGAAATTTTTCAGTTGTTGGTCAAGGAATTCAACATATTCACAGATGTAAAAACACGTGGATATCTTAAAAAAACGACGTAACTTCATCTCAGTTGTTCTTCGAATATACAGCAGCAAATTTAAGAAGCCAGCATATGTTGAATTCCTTGACCAACAACTGAAAAATTTCCATCCCTATCAACTTTTTTATGCTATACGGCGCACTGGTCTTTAATTGTAAATAAACAACGTGACTTCAGCTCAGTGGTTCTTCAATTGGATACCAGTATCTTAAAGAAGCCAGCATATTCTAATCTCCTTATCCAGCAACTCAAGAATTCTTTTCTATAACATCTTTTTAGTGCGCACTGGACTTTTTAATGCTATACGGCGCACTGGACTTCATTCATAAATAAACGACGTAACTTCAGCTCAGTGGTTCTTCAATTGGATACCTGCATCTTAAAAGAGCCAGCATATTCCAGCAACTCATGGATTCCTATCTATAACATCTTTTTAATATGCACTGGACTTATTATGAATCTCTTTCAGAGAGTTATTTTTTAAAATAGTGCTGCACAATATCTCACATGGTATGTACTTTTACGAGACTGTACGTGTCTTTACATTGTTTAATTTCTTTGTTATTTGTGTTTTAACTTTGCTTTAGGTTGACGATGACCTATTACTAGGTCGAAACTAGTCCCTAATCATTTATGCAATTTAAACTATTTACATTTTGTATTGAAAAGGTGGACCCAAATAATACATTAATTAACCCTTTGCAGTCCAAATTTCTGTCACATGTTATAACAGTCTGGTCCAAATTAATTTTTCACATTTTTACCTAGTCAGATTAAACTCACATCTTTTATTAGTAACTATGATTATATTATTATATCACATAAACATGAATCTAGTGAGTTACTTACAGGTTTACACAAAAGTCATCAGTGCACAACACGTGTGCACACAACTCAATGTAAACAAAACACAGCTGATAGGCCACGGGTAACCGTGACGATACACGGCTACATATATCTCGTATTATTTCCATGGAGATGAAAGAACGGCTTCCTTTGTGCACAAAAATTTACTCTAGAAACATCAGGGATATCAATCAACCTCAATCAGGTCAAAGAACTTCAATAAATAACTTCTTAAAGAGAAAAAAACATAATGTCGAGGTGACTTCGACGTTGGACCAATTACAATAGACCATGATGTCGAGGTCACCTCGACGTTGGACCAGAAAAGGTTAAGCCATCGTACACGGTCTGTGTGATGTCATAATAAGGTTAAGTCACAAACATACCATTGGCGTCATGTGAGGTTTATGCCGTAGTTAGGTTAAGCCAGCGCACGTGGTCAGCATGACGTTAAGCTTGCACACATGTCTAGCCATGTGCTCTGACATCAGAGCCACGCCTACTTTACAAACGGCTTGTGCTATAATGTCACAGCTGTGATATCACTGTGAGAATTAGGTCTGGTGCTCAGGCGTGAGGAAGAGGATGCAGCTAAAATCTCCAAATCCATTACTCATGTCCGATTTCAAACACAGTTTCACTTATATTGAACAAGACATAAATATTATAAAGGTCGTTAAATATTCTAGAGAATTATTTCATTCATCTGGAGCAATACTTTAACCATAATTCTTTTTGACGTAATCATCCTATAAACCTCTATGTTTCTACTTAAGGTAACATTTATTTATTAATGAATTATAAAAAATATAATGAATCGAGTATACACAAGTGGTGTATCGTAGGCTGACGAAATAAGATTTTAAGCTTACCTGAATACCTATAAATCCTTTCAGAAATCATAGAAAGGTTTTTAAAAAGAAAATCACTTGATACATACATAATTTTACACTTCAATGACTGATGTAATAATATGTTAAAATAACTAACTAATGCACTCACATTCTACTACATGTACTTTTTTTAGAAATGATATTTGTCAATTCCTCTCTTTATAAAGAGCATGTGCATTATTTTCATAAACCTCAAAGAGTCACTGGTTGAGTATTATATCTTTGACCTCGAATTCAATAGCTGATTCACTTTCACCTCCAATAACATGCACCTTCAGTTAATATAGTATCTAGAAGGCATAAGAAGAATATTTCTTTTCCTTTTTTAATCTTCTCCTGAACCGTAGGCTAACAAATCCTGTTTGCATTCCTCATCACCTTAAAACAATTTATGAATATACATTTTTGCTTATAACATTGATGTTCCAGAAAACTTATACTCTTTCAATGTCCTCTTTCAATCTCCGCACTACGATCCTCCAATGCAAAGGAAGATATTACGATAATGTCCAATATGATAACACTCCAATGTATAAGGGGCAGAGAAGTGAAAAACTGAACACCCGCTACAACGTGACCGTGGAATGGTTTTATTCAAAAGTAATTACCAAAAGCGTTAATATATTTATACCACTGGGAGACGAGATGATCAATTCCAATTTTGTAGAAACAGGTAGGTTGCTGGCGGATCTACAACCACACCCACTCTTGCAATTCTTCGTCAGAACGAAACTGACGTCCACGAATGTCTTTCATTAGGTTGCCAAAAATAAGAAAATCACAAGGTGAAAGATCCAGGCTGTATGCAGGATATTGAAGTGTTTCTCAAACAAATCACTGAAGCACAGACTTTGCCAGATTGGAATTATGGGGGCGAGCATTATCATGCAACAGGATGACTCCGTCCAACAGCATTGCAGGGCTTTTTGACGTTATGGCGCTTCGCTGTTTCTGCAAAATGTCTTCATAGTGTTGTGCATTGATTGTGGTTCTACGCTCAGGGAAGACGACAAGCAGAGGGCCTTGCAGTCAAAGAAGGAAGTCCTCATGACTACCAGAATTTGTATGAACAGCTTTGGATTTCACTGGTAGGGGAGAATTGCAACATTTCCATTGTTGGCTTTGCTGTTAGCTCTCGGGCTCGAAAAGGTGGCACCACATTTCTTCTTGTGTGACAATAGGGACAGAAATGCATAATCTTCCTCGAGGTACCAGTGCAGATGACTCAGACATTGCACCATTCTGTCAATTTTTTGTCCCTCCGTCAGTTGATGCAGAATCCACTGTGCACAAATTTTGAAGAAATGCAAGTGATCATTGATAATGGTATGCACGGAGCCATGGCTAATGCCGACCTGGATACAAATTTCTTCCTCCATGATTCTTCATTTTTCCCGGATAAGGCCTTCAATCCACCCTATCACATTAGGAGTAATGGCTCAATGGGCCCCGCAGTAATGTGCGCTCTTCTCGGAATCTCCTATGCCACACTCGTCATGGACATGCAGTGTTCGCCACACACAGCAGACATGCGACGATGAGGTTTGCGTACTCCAGCACCCTCAGCCACCAGAAAATGAACCACACTTCTCTGCTCTTCGTTGCTTGCTCCCATTTCTTCCTCCGGAAGAACACACTAAACCAGCCCGCGCACTAACAAAGACATAAACCAACAACTGCTTGCACCTGTGAATTGTTGCTATGCAGTGCTCCTACCACAGCGTTCGCGGTATCGATACGTAACAACAATGTTGCCACCTTTTGTGTGGAATGTGTGTTATGGCGGGTGTTTGGTTTTCTTTTGACTGCCCCTTATATCTCAGATAATGGATGATATTTGCAAATACGCAACCTTTTAAACAACAAGCCTAATGTAAGATGCGCTTCCCTATAACCCATCAAAAGATACTACTCTTTGACATACTCATTCACAACTCTAACTCATGACTGTTTATTACACAATAGTCCTGCTCTTTCTCTTCTTATATCATCTGTTCACTTTCTATCCTGTTTTTTAAATTAAGGACTCTGCTCCTGTACTGTTACAATCCTCCCCATGATTTGTAAAAATTAATACTTAATTATATCTCTGCAAATTTTTTTTTTTTTAACAATACTCAAAATCTTTACATATGACCTACATCAATATATACTATATATATAAATCACCTTGACTGTGAACATCTCATCTTGCATGTTGTTTAAAGTTGTGCATCTTGTGAGTACTATGCCATACTTTTGAGTTGCGACCTTTACCAGCATATCTGTCTTACGTTTTTGAAGTATTACCTGTGCATTCACATAGGTAAATATTACTCCGGCCTCTTAATTCTAAGTATCGGGTCGCAAGTCACACAAAGATTCCAAACTGGAATTGTATTTACGAGCATAAGTTCTAACATATGGCATATAATCATTTCTCAGGGTAAAACTCGCTTCGTTGTTCCTACATGCATTAATTAAATCGCGGATTCCGTTGAAGAGTCGCCATCCGTTGAAATATTTATAATATATCCTTATATTAAAAGAAGTTATCAGATCCTCACCTAATATTAAGCGTAAGCTAGCTCAATAATTCCATATGCTATCCTACTACTACCTACTTAAGGATTATAAATGCAAAATCAAATCTATATACAATTTATTAGCATGCTAATGTATAATTACAATGAATCATATATATTCATTGGCAATAAGGAAAGGAAAATCGTAATATTTTAAGTATCATCCTCAAAGTGCTTGGATTCCGGAATAAACATATTTGAAAAACGTTAAAAATCTTCAATACATTTGTTTACATAATTGATAATAACCAAATTATACCATATCTTCCATGATTAAATTCGTATGAGGGGACAAATAGGGATCAGACCTTTATTAAATCAAGGAGGAGTGGAATATCTTTCATTTAATGTTGTTTGGAATTTTCTTTGGGGCATAAGTTAAGTTTTATTTTGGTTTTCGGTCTATTTGACCAACAATTTAAATATATACGTTTGGCTTCTTGTTTGTGACTTTCCACGTTACGAGATAAGCATTCGCATTTTTAATTATGGGTTCAAAACACCCATACAGTTACCAAAAATTCCTATCATAACCCAAATGAATAGATTAATTCAGTACATCACCATCTGTACAACATAAACCAAATAAATCTAGTACGGAGTGCCATAGATTTGACGGTACGTCATTCTAATCTGCGAAAATCGTGCCATACAGTGCAAGTCATGTGCTAAAATATTTACATACTCCCAAATATTTCTTCGCTGTGCCATAGTTTCGATAAAGCAGATCGTACTTCGTGTAAGCGCTAACATGCTGACCTTCAAATACGTAAATGTGCGAGATTTCATTCTACTCCTAAAGATATATATATCGTAATACGTAACAAACACGTAACCTCACCATATCCTCTTCCGAAAGTTACAACGAAACAAAAACAGCATGGATCGAAATATGCATTCAACTCAACATGGCCTATATTCATTACTTGCAGTGCTAACCAAAATCTAAATATAATATGTAACACAGGAATCCGCATTCTAATTATCTATCCCATTCTTCAATAACGAACAGAAGCATGTTTCCTCATTCTACATATAACATGCCACATTAACATTTCTTTTCCTCTGTAAATGTATATATCTTCATATTTAAAATATATCATCACTCAATTCCACTAAAATAACCCCTGTGTTACGGACGCAGTATTCAATAACCTGACTATTCTTTATACACTGCAACTTCGTAATATCAAACACTTCTTTACCATATTATTATCATACTGGCCATGGTTGGTATACATATTGACCTGAATTTCTAGGTTACGTCTTATATCTCGCTTATATTTAAACATCCACAACTAGTTAAACGCTTCACGGTCTATACGTATTAATTGGCACAAAACATGCATAAATACTCAGTCATATCTAGTTACCAATAACCTTAACATTATCACATTAGCATTGCAGTTATATAGCACAAAATAGCACTTTTCATCGGCTAATAAATCGCATTTATATTCATATATCTTCTCATTGGCACTTGATCTCTTATATCTAGCACTCCTGTACACCTATAAATATTTTTCATTAATTGATTTGAAATTCATTACAATGCAACTTCGTAATACTTATCTCGTAACTGGATTTCTGCTGGCTCTCAGCTGGACTACGGCATCATGGAACAGGCAATCGCTGCGATCCGAAGACTACGTCATCTGCGGCTTCATCTTGGGTCTTGGCTTGAGCTAATCAGTCTTGAGCAAAACATTTCCTCTGTTTAAGCTGAGTCCATGTCACCCGTCATCATGCAATCATAAAAGAACAAATACATGGTAGAGTATATAGTATGCTGGTGAAAAATAGGCAATTCAATTCCCAATACTTGTTGTTGGAAACTCGTGTTAGACGAAAATATTCTTTTCTTTAAATTTATAATGTTCTCTAATTTGGCCTATTCCTTGTTCTTTCTTTTGCTTAAACAGCTATTGCCTCCCTCCTGGAAACAATAAATTTTGCCGTTATGGTACTACTTTCGGCAATGTGTATTTCAGCTGAAGCTTCTTCCCCGATTCTGACTTCAGATCTCACAGTGACGAATATTTCTTTCAAATATACTCCTTTTCCGTATTGTATTCTTGCAGATAGAGTCTTCTATTCCGTCAATATATTAATATTTCCGTATGTGACGTTGAGTTGATCTTTTAATAATCTTATTATAAGCCGTGCAGCTTCCCTTGAACTTGTAGCTTTCATCAGTCATAAAGTAGTCAAGAATCGTTCTCTTTCAAATTTTTCCGTCCGTCATTATTTAACTCTTGAAATTCTTTTCCCTTGTGGCCGGGCGATATCGATTCATTCGATCACTACTCTGTGTACTTGCACCTGAAGCTACTGTCCGCCATCTTTGTCCACTGTATCCATTATATTGACGGCCGCTAATGTAACGTAATGGTACAGTACCAATCACTTTACCTTTACATTTTTAACAGGTGATAAGCACATCTGCCTTTTTAAAAATCAATTACCTTATTGTTTGCCGAAAAAAAGTGCTGTACGTTAAGTGGCAGTGCCTCTCTTAATTTACAGATTCTCAGGATACCTCCCATGCTACTTAATCTTCTTTCTAATAGCTGACTTCCTCATCAGTCAAAAGATCTAAGACTGTTCCCAACATCATATGAAATCTCCTCTGCTATTTGTTTTAAGTCTCACCGACACAGATAAGTCTTATGGCGACAATGGGATAGGAAAGGCCTAGCAGTGGGAAGGAAGCGGCTGTGGCCTTAATTGAGGTACAGCCCCAGCATTTGCCTAGTATGAAAATGGGAAACCATGGAAAACCATCTTCAGGGCTGCCGAGTGGGATTCGAACCCACTATCTCCCGATTACTGGATACCGGCCACACTTAAGCGACTGCAGCTATCGAGCTTGGTATGAAATTTCCCTTCCCATTCTTTTATACATGATTTATATAGACTGTCATTCAGAAGCCATACAAGTTTCACAATCAAAACATCGCCATTCTTAAAACATACATGGATCTCACATTTCTCATCAATATTATTCAATACGTCATTCAAATCATTCACACTACTTTCAACATAAAATATTACATTAATCACACTTTTCAGTCTACTTCTTATCTTCGCATATACATTGCCATTCTCACTTTCCTTAAACATTCCCCTCTCACCCCACATAATCTCCAACACAATTATTCCTCATAAAATCTTCCAACCCTGAATCTCCATACAATTTACTATCCCTCCTACAAACCTCATTATGCACATAATGTAACCTATAATCTCCTTCAGATAGGCCTTCATAGGCAACGACACTTTTAATCCACTCACCGTTATCCACTGTACCTTTTTCAATTGCTTCAATCTCATTCACATAAGCTCCAAGTCCCCAAGGAACTTTCCACTACTCCTGTGTTCCCCTCCTGCTCCCCTCTCACCCACCCTTCCCCTGATCATCACTCCTGCTGTGAGCCTCTGTTCTCATATTGCATTCAGTGTGGCAAAAGCTTCTGTACTTTACTGACACTGACATTGTGTGGTCTCATGCTGCTTCAATTTCTGTTTTTCTTTCTATTATTTCCTCTGCTTCTCCTTCAGTGTTAATTCCTTACCACCGAGCTCGATAGCTGCAGTCGCTTAAGTGCAGCCAGTATCCAGTATTCGGGAGATAGTGGGTTCGAGCCTCACTGTCGGCAGCCCCGAAGATGGTTTTCCGTGGTTTCCCATTTTCTCACCAGCAAATGCTGGGGCTGTACCTTAACTAAAGCCACGGCCGCTTCCTTCCCATTCCTGTCCCATCGTCGCCATAAGACATATCTGTGTCGGTGCGACGTAAAACAAATAGAAAAAAAAAAAGTTCCTTACCAATTCTATTTATTCTTTTTCAGATATCTACTACATACTAGATCCACTTGAACATTACAAAGGTTTCTACACTGGACCAACAGTCCACCAATCTAAGTTGTAGATGTCGCCCTCAGCCAGTCAATAAGTATGTAAATATGTTATAATTTACTTATCAGTGAACGAACTTGTTTCCACTCGCATTACCCTTTTATAATTGCACTGATCAACAGATTAACATCAATAGACAAGAAATAGGAAGCATTGAATGAAAGGACAATGTTTCTATGTTCACATTTCACAAAAACTCAAAGATTTTTTAAGTTTCTCCCATTATTTTTAGATGTTCTGTTTTCCAGTGTTCATCTATCTTTTTAATAATTGTTAAACTCTTTATTAATTCCTTATGAGAGATTCAAACTGTTACGACAAGCCACATCTTACCTTTGCACTTATCAGATAATCACTGTTACTTTTATAATAACCCAATGAACAGATGAACAATGCATTATTGCTTTCATCTTTAACCTTCTTAGTGCCAGGCCCGGGTGCTCACAGTATGCCAAGAGTGCCAGACAGATTTAGAGAATTTTGCAGGTTCTCACTCTCTGGACTAAATAGTTCACAAATGTTATAACTATGATTTGAAATTTTTATTGAATGTTAACAAGAATACACTCTTACTGCTGAACTAAATTAAAACACTAAAATGCCCTTGGGTATTTTGAAAAAAAAATATTTTCCAAACAATTTTCAAACAACAAAATTTAAAAATCAGAAACAAAACAGAAAAAAACAGAAAATTTAACTCAATGATATATATTGATGACTTCTTTGCAATGTCCTGTTTCAGATGAATAAACAATGTAAATTTTCACATTTTTATCTTGAGTATTTTAAGAGTGGTATCGTAATATACAATTGGCATGGCCAACAATGGGATCGAACCTGGCACATGGGTTGTAGTCAGGGTGACCAGATGGTGATAGATTATCATTGTTCACAAGATGAAAGAATCTCAAGATCAATTGGAATCTGTTTCTTGAGAACATATTTCCAAACCATGGAATATAACGCGAGTTTTTTACCCAATAAGAAAATAAGCTTGGCCTTCTAGCTATACCCATTTCCAACAAAACAGCAACGAAAGCCTTCATTTCAATCAATGTAACCGGGCACCACTGCTGTGCTCTGGCATGTGGTGACAAGACATGAGTTCTCATATCTGTTTGTCTCTGTAGTTATGAGGTTCCATAACTGAGCCGTGAAAAATAAAATAAAAATACGCTATAGGTTTGCGTCTGACGAAGGGGCGTGTCTCGGGCCAGGAGTATCATAATAATCACGTGAGGGTTGGTATTTTGCATCTAGACCTAATTGAATTTCACGGAAAACATGAAATTTTTGCTGTTGGGTATTGTTACAGCTGTCATCATCAGTACTGTCACTCAGACGGTCATTACCACTTTCAATATGTCAGACAATGAGCACATGGTTGAGTGTTTACAGAAAACTCGCCATTATCACTCCAAATAACAATTTCACTTCCCCCTTCCTCACTTGTTGGAGGAGTGAATTCCTTATCTGAGTCTTCATTGTCCTCTTCTTTACTAAAAGTTATTAAGATATACAGCCAGTTCATCATCGTTAACAAAATAACTTCTCCCGCTAGTCGCCATTTTACTCACGCAGCATGGAGATCATGCGTCGTAGATGAACACGGACTTTAGAAATTCAATGCATGATAACGAATGAATTTACGCACTATCTAGCGACGTAGTTAAAATCTAATGACAATTCTCTATGGACTGGACACATAAAATGTTTCAATCTGACGGCCCAATTTGTAAAAACTCGTACAGAATTGTGCCCTATCCAAACAACGATATATCGTGGTTGGCACTTTACGCGTATATACGAAACAACCATATATCATTGTCTGGCTCTCTACGGGTTAATGACAACATAAACCTAATACTAGATTTTTAAGCATTTCATACTTTAGTGTTTTGTGCTTCAGTTATTGATATTGTACCAATTATGGATCTTATGTTATGGCTGAGGATGACTTCACAACATAGAGGTCAAAACTAGTCCCATTAATGAATGATCTATGAATAAAACATAGTTTCATAATCTAAGTGTATTGAATAGGTGGACCCATTCCCACTTTATTAACTCACAGTTATATTATTTAATAGACAACAACAGCTAACATGGCTAGAAGTGGAGTTTCAGCTGAACATGAGAAATGGTAAGTCTGCAGGGTTTGATGACCTCATTGCTGACATGATAAGAGGCAGTTGGAGCACAAGAAGGCATACAATGGTTGTCATCTGGAAAGAGAACAAGATACCAGAGGACTGGATGAAAGGTATCATTATTCCCCTGTATAAAAAGGGAAACAGGAAGAAATGTGGAAATCATAGGGGCATCACTCTACTTTCTCACTCACTTAAACTTCTCAAGAAGAGATATATATATTTTTTACAATCTACTTTACGTCAAGCCGACACAGATGTCTTATGGTGACGACGGGATAGGAAAGTGTTAGGAGTGGAAAGGAAGCGACTGTGGCCTTAATTAAGTTACAGCCCTAGCATTTGCCTAGTATGAAAATATAAAACCACGGAAAACCGTATTCAGGGCTGCCGACAGTTGGATTCAAACCCACTATCTCCCAAGAAGATAACTGAAAAAAGAATCAGAAATATAGTAGAACAGTTATTGGAGGAGGAGCAACATGGCCTCAGGAAGAGTCAAAGCACTACAGACCTCATATTTGCTGTCAGAATGCTAACAGAGAAGCAATGGGAATATGGAGAGAACTTAGTTATGGTTTTTATGGACATTGAGAAGGCCTATGACAGTGTACCTAGCCCTTTCAATTCTGAGCAATTTTTTTCAGCCAAAGTAAATGGATCACATAAATTATTAGGCTAATATGATCAAATAGCTAAGTAAAAATGGTAAAAAAATTCTCATGATTATCATTCTCTCAGAATAGGACCCACACAATTGTGTGGTCTAGGATTTCATTCAGTAAACAATAATACACAATCTCCCTATGGCAACCAATATTATTATTTAGTAAATCAAGAATTTCTAGTATTGTGTTTGTTACTTATTAAAATAAGGTTTCAATTAACTGTTTTGTTGCATTTACATGTATTACAATGCATAATTAATAAACAATAATTATGTTAAAAATACATTTCTTAAAAATTAGGCTTACTACCTAAAACTCAGTGAAAGGTGAAAGAAGGTGCAGGCTGGAATGGGTCTAACTACAAAGCTGAGATATTGATTAAAATTGCATTAAAGGTTATATTTTCGAAAATAGCAAAACTTAACAATTTTCACATAAAACTTCAGACTTTAACAAATAACAACAAGTCAAATCAGGTACAAGACCAGAAAAGCCAAGATTTAGAGACAATTTAACAATGTGGGCCACAAGCCCTAATTTTTACAATTTCTGAGCTCTCAGCTCACAAACACCTATTACCAAAGGGAAGAAATCCCCTAATTACATGGAGCACTTGCTCCCACCTAGCAATGTCAAGCCTCCTAGAGGCACATTTACCACAAATAAAAGAGCTGACCCGCTCTCGATATTCTGAGCATGACGAATATAAGAACCAAGTGTGATGACTCATCGAGTTCTGGCGCGCCCCGCCAGGCAGCGCTAGAGTATGGTGGCTCCACAATACCGATCAGCTGGTCTTAGGAATGGTGACACAGGAAACGCATTACTCCGTAAATGATAAGTATACACTGCCTTTTTTTTAAAAAAAATGAGAGATTACAATTAAAATACCACGGCAGAGAACAATGGAAACATATCATACACAGAAATAAGAGCTATGACCTTCATCATATGTTGCGAAAAGCACAAGTTACTCGAGTGTATATATACATAAATAACATATAACTCCCAGCATATTAAAATAAACACCAACTCGGTTTGTCAGTTACTGGACTTTCGAAAGCTTGCTTGAAGATTTAGCGGATGATCGAGATTGTAAATCTCGCCAGATTTCTTTCATTCTGAAGAAAAATCGGCACCTCAGATAATGATAAACAAGTCTGGGGATTACATCCATAACATGCTGAAGACAACAGCCAGCTCCTGAAGGATCAACTGAAATGTTGTCTACAGGATCGATACAATCAAAAAATATTTCGCCCCACATCGATTTTGAGTTCAGTTTTTCACGAATTACTTTCTCGGCCTGGAAGAGAATTTGTATTGAAAAGGTGGATCAATCTGGAAAAGAATGTCGCATATACTTTTCGAAGGTCCTGTTAAAAGCACTTCATTGTTGCTTGAACCGTAGTCTGTTATTTCGGAGAGAACTGAGAATGTACTTTGATTATTGTCACGTAGAGAATGGGCACAGGGCGAACACTTAATAAACTTAGAAGGAAGTGGATGAATATTGTTACTTGGGTAGTAAAATAATAACTAACGATGGCAGAAGGACAAAATAACATGCAGAATAGCACGAGCAAGGAAAAGAAATTTACTCACTTCGAACACTGAAATAGATATTAGAAAGATGATGGTTGCTGTTTAAAGGGGCCTAACAGCTAGGTCATCGACCACTAATGGTACGAGGTGCAACGAAATGCAAATTAAAATTAAAACTTCAAAATGTATCGACTAGAATCTAAAACGAATGGTGATGAAAAGGTGTTTACGGCATCAGAATAATAACACAAATTTTGATCAACATTAGACTGACATAATTCTCCATTCGCTGATGCCCTGCCATCTTCAATCTCGTTTCTTCTTTTCCTAGTGGTGTCTAGATTCTTTTTCCTGTTGTTAGTTTCACGGGACTTAATCTCACTTGAAAGGTATTTCGGAAAATTAGGGAAAATTTGAGACACTGCTCCTGGACGTAATTTCCATCTCACACGAGACATAACCACTTTTTCACCATTCACTATAACATCTGATTTTACTATAAATTCATCAGAGAAATGAACTTGACAAATTCTATTATTACGCGTTAACCACAGTATCCTTCAGTGGAATGGCTCTGGCCCATTTAATAAATTTATTTATACCCTTCGGTGGTGAAAAGTATCTTAATACCATTAGCTATTCTATCATAGCCTGACTTACAGTCAGGCACAAAACAGTACGGCATGTTTAACTATTAATTTAATCAAGCCACATAACACACGTGCTTTAAGTGCACAACACACAATGAACTGAATTTAGGAACTGAAAGCAAAGAAAATTCAACTTATTGACTTGAAATATCTTGCACAATAACATCTCCCGCAGTTTCCAACACATGGTTTGCCGGTCTACTGAAGCACGTGTTGGACACCGTCGTTTTCAATGCTCCCAGTGGCAGGTCCACAAACTACCATGCTATAATGGTTGAGTCATCACACTTGTTATTCTATTCGTCATGTTCTGAGCCTACCAAAGGCCACAACGGACTTTACCATTAACGGCCCTCAAGGCACACTTACAAAGAAACAGGGGTATCTTGTACCCAATCTACTGGGACTTTGCAGAAAAAGAATAGGTTAATTTAATGGCCCAAAATACAAAATGAATGGAGGCGAGAACTTGCACTCCTAAATACACATTTTAAAACCTAAAAGGCACTAGGCCGATGAAACAGGGGCTATTCCCAAGCTATGGAGGTGACTTGTATACAGAATAAATTTAACACATTAAAGAAGGGTAGAAAAACGGTTACGAAAACGTAGCCACCTCAAATCCAACACGAAGGGGAGCTCGAGAGATTAAAGCACTCTCTATGCCCGATTTGCAGTTAAAGATAGATGAAGTTTTTGCAGAATTCTACATGTTTAAGAGATAGGTTACATAGTAAAGATTTCGGACCTTCCCTGCGGGTTAAACTGCTGAGCTAGCAAGAAGTACAGATGTTAAGCGGCCATTACGTTATTGAAGAGTTGCTACTGGATGAAAGAGGCGCTTCCCGCCTCCTGCTATACTTCCATACACTAGGCTAGATGTTGTTCGAGTGGCCGAGAAGCAAGAAAATCAGCAGTTTTTATACCCTCGGGGAAGTTTCGAGACCTTTCATGAATAATGAAGACACACCCACAGGATTTTATTGGTTAATGTTCACAGTTACACACAAAATCGAAGAAGAAACAAAGGATTGGCTCAAAATTAATTACAGAAATTATTGATTGGTTACCTTCAAAACTGGGGAAAAGGAAAGATTAATATTGCCAACCCACAAATGAAAGAACAAAATTTAGTAAAGAACAAACTTATGAATACAAAATTTCTTCAAATAAAGTTCTTCCACTTTGGACCAGGGTGCATGGTCATAGTTTTTTAGTAGAGACATCTATAAGAGAATGTCCACACTTCTTGATCAATGGAAAACAAAACAAGATGAAATTCACACAGTACTGACAACTTTGTGATCACAAAATTCACGGTAGTGACATCTTCAGAGAAAACTAATGAATGGATCCAGTTTTTTAAAGTTCAGGGTTTCTCCTGTAGAGGATTTATTGGTGCAACATTTAAAATTGCGGCATAAGGGTGTACCGCCCGGTACAGTTTGAAACAGTGTTTTTCCTTACTAATACATAAGTACACATTGCACTTCTTACAACGGGATCATGTTCGACGTGCGCACTCCTTTAACCGACACATTGTGGCTTGCTTCAGATCATTAACTATTGGTCAGTGGTCGTACCTATCCATCCGTTTATCTATTGGTGGTAGTGCTGAGTACTCGACTTTCTTCTGGGGAGGCTCCTCTTCCGCATACAAGTTATCATTCTCTATAACTGGACCAAGGGAAAGCAATGATTCACCAACTTGCATTCTGAATTCTAGCAAGTCCATGACTTTGTTTCTTGGAATAGAACTCTTCCTGCAGTCATCCCTATATTCCAGCCACACATTTGTAACAGCCATATCTTTTAAATGCAATGATACCTTGAGTGTCCATTTTCTTGTTTTTATCCAAGCACGATAGTACTCCAACAACTAGTCATGGATATCGACACCTCCCATGCTTTGATTGTACTTACTCACCGTACAAGGACAATCCACATCATCATACTTTTGCTCCTTTTTGTTCCAACGCTTCACACTTACCACTGGATCTGCCCCAATGACATGATGAAGCCATTGTTACGCACTTTGAATCACGCCATTTAACAGCGACCACCTGTTCATAACTTCTTACGTATGACTGCATGTCTCCTTGCTTCATTTTATTGTCAGGGCTGAAATGCACGTTCTTAATTCTGTTGGTCATTATTGTACCAGTTGCATGGAACTTAAGCTCTCTGAGCCTATCCAGGAGTGGTATTGTGGTGAAGTACCGATCAAAATACAGACAGCTCCCCTCTGACACTGTAGCCGCAAGTCGAATTACTACTGCAGGACCTAACCCTAATTGTATCTTTCTCTTCCCCTGATAAAATTCAAAATCAATGACTAAGCCATAGGTGGTTGTGATTACAAAATTTTTCAGTCCTACGGGTCTGGGTTTGTTTTTAACATACTGTTTTAGCTTGCACCTGCCAGTAAAAGGGACCATTTGTTCATCAATTGAGTACGAACTTTCTACTCGAGGAAGTTGAGGGCATTTTTCTCTCACAGAAGTTATAATTGGTTGAACCTTCCATAGTTTATTGCCATTTTCATCTGTAGGTGGCAGTGCAGTATCTACCCAATGAAGACATGTCCTGAGTAGAAAGAATCTGTCCCTAGATGTAGCATTGGCAATTACTTCTCATTATTTAATTCCATTCTTCCAGTACATGTGAATCCTTGGGTATGGAATGCAACCCATGAACAAATGCATCCCAAACAATTTCTTAATTTCAACAGCAGAGGTGCACAATTCTTAGCCCTTTTTTTCCAGACAATAGAGGTTGGTGTAGTCAGCAGCTGAGTCAAATAATTGGTTGGTGAGGTACCGTTCATAATACTCCAGGGGTGTTCCAACCAGGGAAGAGTTCTAAAATTGAAAAAGAAAAAGGGAAATATTTAGTCCTCAAAACAATAAAATTAATATACAGCTGCTTGAAACATAATACTTAATATGATTTAATATCTCACGTGCAGTTGTTGGCTTGGTGGTGAAACTGCAATTTCAGGAAATGGCTTTGCTTTCCAAACATCAGACCTTTTGCGAGAACTAGTGGGTGTGGTAGGATGTTGGTCAATATCTTGTACGGTAAGCCTAAACATCTGAAGACTGCTCCTATCATTACATGCTTCATCATCATCATCATCATCATCATCATCATCACCACCACTTTCCAACAGCTCACCCTGGACTGAAGTCAATGTAACTGGAGGGTCCCAATCTGCATCATCTTCATCACTGACAGACTGGTCGGAATCAAAATCTTGTAGTAATCGAGCAATTTCGTCATCATCAGGACAGTTTACACCTAGAAATTAAGTAAAATGTTTAAAGTACGCATAAACAATACAAATGATATCATATATGAATGTGAAGTTTGTATATTAAACTGTTACGATAGTACCAAGATAATATGTGACCAGAAGAGGTTATGTATAGATTTGTAAATGGAATCCTAACGCACACAATTGTGTGAGTAAATATTTATAACTAAACAGAATAATCTCTGAGCACTATATATAAGAAATAACATACTACAATCTTATATTAAGGTATTTATATTATAACCTAGCTGTTAACTTGCTGCTATAGCAATTAAGAATCTCATAATTAAAGTTTACCTCGAGGTCGGTGGTTGCTGGCAGCCATGTTGTCCACAGATGAAAAGTAAACAGATCTCACAACTTCGTGGAATAGAAAGAGAGTTTCATATTAGAGTTCCATGTAGCCAGTTACCCGCACAATTGATGCGGACTGGTCTTGGGCCTAAAAGCGATCTCTACTACGAAATGAAATTAAAAATACGTACCCACACAATTGTGTGGTCAGGGATTGAAAGGGCTAGGGAGATAATCTGAGAATGCCTAGGAGGTATAGGTGTGCCAAACTTCCTGATTGATAAAGGCGCTATAAAAAAATGCTTTAGCTTTGTCTGAGGACGTGATGGAAGATCAAATTCGTGTGAAACCAAAAGCCCAGCAGGGAAGTGTCTTGTCACCACTACTGTTCATCATTGTCATGGATCAGATCATAAAATTCATCAAAAACATTGCAAAGAGCTTAACACTCTAATATTTGCAGATGTTGTTCTGATGTGGGGAGAAAATGAAGCAGAAGTACAGGAGAAACTAAATACTTGGAATGGCAAATTTAAAGAATACGGTATGGACTTAACATCAGTAAAACAAAAACTGTTGAAATGACTACCAACAGGAAAGGCACAGATTCAAACAGGTTTTGTGAGGAAACGCTGTTAAACATCTGTTTCTAACTTCAAATGCCTTGGAAGTATAATTTCAAAAGAGGACACTGTACCGGGTGGTACACCTCCATGCCGCTAATTCAAACTTTGCGCCAGTTGAAACTCCTCTTCTGGAGGAAGTCTGAACTTTATCTACTGTGTTAATTTTCTAGTTTCTCAGAAGATGTCACTACTTGTAAATTTTGAAGTTTCTGAATTGGGTCGTTTTCGATGTATTTTTGTTTTGCCTGTAGTAAGAAGTGAGGACATTCTCTTCCAGATGGCACTTCTGAAGAAATACAATTATGCACCCTAGTGCGAAGTGAAAGAACTATGTTTCTGAAGAAATTTTGTGTTTATAAGTTTGTTCTTTGTTAAATTTCTTTCAGTTATTGTTTATGTTGGCAATATTAACCCCTTCCTTCCGCCTGGTTTGAATTTAGCCAATCCCGAATTTCTTTAATTAATTTATGACCAATCAGGTGTATCTTCTTCAACTTGGATATGTTGCTTAACCCTAGCCAATAAAATTCTTGTGGGAGGTTGTTCTCATTCCTGAAACGCCTCGAACTTTCCGCGAGAGTATATAAACTGCTGATTTTTGGGTCTCCGCGCCACTTCAGTAACATCTATCAGTGCGTAAAGTATGTAGCAGGGGGCGGAAAGCGCCTCTTTCTTCGGGCAGCAGTTCAGCCACCAGGTAATGGCCGTTTAATAACTTCTTTTCTTGTCAGCTCAGCAGTTTAACTCTCGGGGCAGGACCGAAGCCTTTCCACCATGTAACTTTTCCCTAAAATGTAAAGACACTTTGTATCAATTCTATCTTTTAAAGTACATATTGGGATAGAGAGTGCTTAACCCTCTCGAGCTCCCACTCATATTGCATTGAGGTGAACTTATTTTCACAACCGTTTCTTCCTTAACGTAATGTAAATTGTCTTCTCATATAAGTCACCTCTTTAGTATGGGATTAGCCCTTGCATTAACGGCCTAGTGCCAAGTAGGTTTTAAACAAAATGTATTAGGAGTGCAAGAACGCCTCCTCTCAAGTTGGTATTTTGGAGGCCATATAACTGACCTGTTTCCTTATTTAATAGGCCTCAGTAGGTTGGGTATTTTTTTTTTACCCCTGTTTTCATGTCCTTCGAGGACAACTTAAAAGTGGAGTTTGGTGTGGCCTTTGATAGGCCCGAACTTAAGAGCAGGTAGCTCTTTCTTAAATTTTGTTTCTGCGCGCCTCGAGGAGGCTTTACAGTGTAATTGGGAGCAAGTGCTCCTGGGCATGATTGGGGTCTTCTGCCCCTTTGTTGAATTGTGTATATTGTAAAGTTGGGCTTATAGCTCAAGAATTGTGTGTCTGGCTCTCGGAGTCCAAATCCTGTAATTATTGTAATTGTACATTTTCGAATTGTGATTCGGCTACTGAGTACCTGTTCTATTTGTTATTTCTTAATCTTTAAAAGAAAATATAACCTTGTTAAATTTTATCTTAACTTTAATTTCGTATTTTGGGACCTGTTCACCCCCGCACCTTCTTTCACCTCTGCCGTTCCACAGATACCTCGGAACAAACACAATAAACCAAGAAATACTTAATAGGACTCACAGAGCTTTTCAATTTTATTTTCATGTGAGAAATCTACTGTGGGATGATAAAATACCCCAGAAAGCAAAATTGACCATGTTTCATATCTACTTCATTCCAATTCCCACCTATGTACTCGAAATATGTACCCTACATAATAAGGCTAACGAGTAAAATCTATCAACAGAAATTAAATTCATCAGAGCAATGAACCAAAAGAGCAAAAAAAAACTAGAAATGAAGCAAACGGGAAGGGAGCTGGCATCAAAATACCTGTTACCGAGCTTATAGGAAGATGCAGGCTACAATTACTTTGACAGAGAAATGAAAGGAGAGAGGCCAAAGAATCAATGGATAGATACAGTGAGGTCAGCAAGAGGAATTTCAAGTGGGAGGACAGAGGAACAGAAACTACACTTTGACAGGACAAAGTGGCGAGCACTTGTACACCACACCCAGAAAACTAGAGCTGGAAAATGATGATGATGATTAGTTTAATAAATAATAAAAGGCTGTTCAATGGAGATTCAATTTCAATGGTACGTAGTAGAAAAAAATTGACTAATACTGTACATGAAAAATAAAGGAGGGAAACTGGACATCACTGCAATTAATCTGGAGAAAACTTTTGTTATGGAGAGTAGAAAGGCTGTCATCTATTATGCTGAGTCAAGTCAGAATATCAAGGAAGTTGATAAGAACAACAGAAAATACATATTCAGAATTTATATATTATGTCAAAATTACAGAACAGGTTATCATTGATGAGATATTCTCAAAATCGGGTCTCAAACTGTGTTGTAAATTGTCACTATTAATATTATTAATATCTTCCAAATGAAAGGCAATGATAAAGGAGATTCTCCATGTCTTTGAGAACGAAGATATTTGAGACCTGATCTTCACAAATGATATCCTTCTACTCACACAAATATCAGTCAAGATTTAAAACGCTATTAACAAGAGAGGAAAATATTTTAAAGAGTGGAACCTTAAATTTGAATCACAAGAAATCAGAGTTACTGAGTGAAAGAAAAAAAAAAAGGAAAAAAAAACCCTGAGATGATGTGGACATAGAAACTGTATTAATGAAGACAGAATATTAGAAATTGCAAATGACAGAAAGAGGAGCTCAGGAAGACCAAGACTAACAAAATGAGAGATAGATGTACATGTATGTTGTCATTGCACCTCAAAATACCGTTATGTGACAATGCTGATGGGAGAAATACTGACCCAAAGCATATACATCACTTAGAATGAAAATCTGTCGATACAGTTCAAGCAATACTGAACCGTAGATGATAGAACCTTTCAGGTCAGAGTTCTAAGCTGAAATATTATCACATAGCAGATTTTCTAGGCACGACGACGATGTTAGCTCTGACTCGACCTGGCAGCATTCGACAAGGGGCAATGATAGAAATGATGATGACCTGGCCACCAAAAATAGAGATCTAGGTCAACGTTCTTCGCAAGTACTCATCTGCTGTACTGAAACATTAATATGAGCATATACTTCGTTCTTTATAATACAACAGTAGAAGCAGAAGGTCAGTATTTCAAAACATTGGTTATGGATATGCTAAACATCACTCACAATTCTTTTTTCACAATGGAAATTAATGGAAATGTTTGCAATCTAACCCATACTTCCTTTCTTTAGGTTCAAGTGCACAATTTCTATTTTGTTCTTGAGCAGGTAACTCACCACTTTTAGTGTTCTTTCAATATTTGCCTATTTAGGTCAACAAATGAAAACATAGTTAAATTATACTTACAGAAGCTAGATCAAACTGCTGTAATGAACTAATCTTCTCATCATACTGAAATTTACAAAGAGCCCTTTTTGATGAACTGCTAGAACTGTATGACTGCCTTCCTTCATTTCTAATACTTTTGCCACAACTTTCCAGATGTGTGGATTCCACGCAACACTGGACATCACTTTTTACCATAGGTATATCTGATGAACTCTCTTTGAATACGATACCACCAGAATCCTCTTCACTTTCAACCGTACTTATAGGTTCTTCCCTGAAAGAAAACATAATATAACTGTATTCTCAAGTAAGCGATACAGTCAATAGCTGAACAGAAGGTAAGAATAGTCTAATAATTAATGCTAGTGGAATGTCATATTAAAAAACTGGGAAGAGAGGTAAATGTCATGAGGGAAATTTTGTTTACAAAATACTGTTTCATACTCTATAGATCACACATGCAAATTAACTTTTTACCATTGACCACAAGAAAACTCAGATTTCATAATGGAATCCCAGTGACAAGTCTGAGATTTTGAATGAGTATTGCTAGTCATCGTCATCGGTTTACAGTTCCAGTTTTCCACTCTCCTCTGTTCATACATTTCCTGTTTTTTGTATCATCATCCATTCCCCTAGTTGCAATGTAAGTCTTGACCATATCCATCCAGCATCTAACTTGGCATTTTCCTTCTACCTCTTTCCAAATGCAGTCAAGCTGTTCTCATAGGTTTCATTCTTATCACATGTATGAACCACTGTAATCTAGATGTACCGACTCTGCCTAGTACAGATGTCTTAATCCCAACTTGCTGCCTTACCTCCCTATTTCTTAACGTGTCACTACAATGAGGTATGAAGTAGCTGTTGATCATTGCTAATTTTGGATTTCTTTAGAATCTTAACATCCAACAGAAGGGTTCTCACTATCTGGTAGAAGAGGGAGTTCTTTTTCACCCTTGTGGCTAAGTTGTCTCTGGAGAATCTACTGCCACAGCAGGTGAAACTGACTACACTCTCAATGGGTGGTCTGAAAGTTTGATGCTTGCTGGTCGTCCATCTCTGCTCATCGCCATCACCACCGTTTTAATTTTGCTAATTCTGAGGTTGAATTCAAGAGACTTGGCCTTCACAAGTCGAGTCTTGCCTACACCTCATAGTACAATAGCATCTCTGGTCATGAAGGAGTGTCATTAATAACACCACAGAAGCTCCAGCCTCATCAAGTATTCTTAGGAATTAATATAGGAATTAATACTGGCACCAACAATCCACATTATCATACTGGAATCAGCCAACAGAAGAAACCCAGCACACACTTTGCAATCTAAGCCTGCCTGGCAGATCCTTAATAGGATAAGAACTGGAATGACTAAAGCCAAGGTTACACTCAAAAGATGGGTTTATACACAGAATGCTGATTGCGAATGTGTTGCAATTCAAGATCATTCATGGTCCAAACTACCTTCTGAAAACCCAACGTGAACAGTTCATTACAGTCGGTAATAAAGCTATTGTGGCTGCTTTATACTGGAACACTTTCAGACTTCCAGTATTTGAGGATACCTGAATATGATCATCACGTCATCTTCTGTTTCTCCCCAAATGTCATCAGCAACGGCAAATGTGTTGAGTTGGGGAGTTGTAACTTCTGCACTAGTATATGTGTATATTTTCAATAATAATAATGTTATTTGCTTTATGTCCCACTAGCTACTTTTACAGTCTTTGGAGACGCCGAGGTGCCGGAATTTAGTCCCGCCAGAATTTAGTCCTGCAGGAGTTCTTGTACGTGCCAGTAAATCTACTGACACGAGGCTGTCATATTTGAGCACCTTCAAATACCACCAGACTGAGCCAGGATCGAACCTGCCAATTTGGGGTTAGAAGGCCAGCGCCTTAACTGTCTGAGCCACTCAGCCCGGCTGTATATTTTCAAATAGTGCATTTGTTTCCAGTAGACTGAAACAAGACCAACAAGTCTGTTCTGTGTTCCAAGAATATACGGCAGTTTTTTAAACCAGAACCAAGAATTTTTTAAGGCCAAGTAGTTTATGTAGATTGAAACAAGACCAACAAGTCCAAGGTAACAAGACCAACAGTCTGCTCTGTGTTCTACAAACACACAACAGTATTTAAACACAGAACCAGATCTTTCTTAAAGTGCAAAATGTTTCATGTCATTGTGAGCATAATTTGTCACTATGTTTTACAACCCACTGATATGTTTTTAGGCAATTGCCATTATGTCTATAATTTTATTATGATGTCTTATGTCAACCAATCGAGAAGTATGTAGGCTACCCTAATGATGATTGTTATCAGATTTCCCTTGATTTGATATTCTACAAGAAGTGATGATGACTCTAAGGGAGTCAAAACCAGTCTTCGCTTAATAAACGGAATATATTTTACAATGTGCTGAATGGTGGAACATCCCTCAAACTCTATTATATTAGTTATACGTTGACATGGAAATGAAAATCATAACCTATGACCTGTACAGTTAGTGGTAGCCAGAGATAGGTTTTATTTTTATTGAGTACCGTCTGCTCGTATCTACCCGAAGGTCTGTTGCTTCCTTCCTTAATTTTACTGTGCACTGTATGGTATCAAATTGTTAACAGGGTGAAAGAAGAACATAGTGTTAAAAAGGTGTAAGATATTACTGTAAAAGAAGTGCATCTTGGTTAACATCCTAATTATTTGTTTCATGTAAATGTCATCGGGGAGTGTTCTGTCCTCTTCTCTCTCATAGTGTGGGAGACTGATTTGGTCTATGTACGAGATGTTGCTGATTCTCTTCCCGCTAGTAATGTAATGGTGTGTGCTGCCTCCCAACCTTGCTGTTTTCAGGTGCCCTGTAATTTATTTGGACGCCACAAATTTATGTTATATAAATCGTAAAACTACTGAGTTATAAGAGGACTTCACCGTCGTGTTCACATTATCACATTTTATTATTATTAACACACACACTCATCACAGAGTAAAAAAGTAACTAAGTACAAATACAAAGAATACATAGACATCTCATAGTTGACATAACCACTGTCAATCCGCGACATCCTCCCCATCCTGGTCTATCTCCAAAGGGATGATCAACTGCACTGGCTGAGTAATGAGCATGTTGTCAGGCTGCCGCAGAACAACCATTCTTGCACGCCCGTCTCTCCCTGGGCGCATCTCTTCTATCCTCATAGGCAACAATTTTTTGGTAAAGAGACAAAGTCTCTCATAGTGCATTGGCACTGCCGGTGGCTCCAAGTAGCCTACGCAGTAACCGCCACGGTTTACACTAGCCACCGTCTTGGTGGCTGTGCTAGGTACCAACTGAAGAGCCCAACCTAGCACACAAGGGCAAAACGCTGGCAACCAGGAATGAGTTAGCTGGAAAATTTATAATGTCCAATAACAGACCATTTATATTGGTATTCTTCCACATATGGCGGGGTCTAACGTCTTCTTGGAGAAGGACGATGTCTCCGATCTTGGGCAAAGGTGAAATGATTGCGCGGCTCAATGTTATGTCATACACTATTGTGTCAATGAATGGTTGCCAGGGAGAATGTTGTATTAAAAGTTCAAGATCATAGCTTAGTTACTCCTGAGACCTGTATAGAATCTCTATGATGTGGAAAGTGTTTGTAGAATATTTTATTTGTAAACCATTTTTTGGTATACTTACTGTATGATGTGTATTCCCTTTATCTACTTAAGTAACTACTAGAACAGTCCAGAAAAGGTTGTGACGTGGATTTTTAGAACAGGGTGTGTTAGCTCCTGTCGGTTGTGGATTCTAGAAATATGTCCTTACTAATTCTGAAAAATGGAAAGTTCGTGTTTAGTGTCTGTACATGTTCCGGAATATTGTATAAACATCGCGACTGCATAACGAGTTGTGATCGGTGAATCTGGGTGGTGATAGGCAAGCTCCTGTACTCTGATTGGTCACTTGGTAATCGCACCAAGGCCAGACTTCCCTTTTAAGTGAGCAAAGCAGGATTTCGTGGTCTTTGGTTCTCTCGTCAGTCCTGCCGTTTTGACGCACATCGGTGTATCCTCGCTCCCAGGGGTAAGCATGGTTGATTTTTGTTCCCCTTTAATTTACATTTAATGTTTCGCTGGTGTTATCACATAGAAGTTTGCCCTACTCGCCACTGTATTCCTCAGATGCTTTAGAAGGTACGTTTACTTTCTTTTAAGCTTGTATTTGTATCTTGTGTGTCTTCTTAACCCGAAAATCATATTGTAGAACTTGTTTTATGCTAAGATATATTTGGTTAACTTCTTGGCTTATAGCAACAATCTTGTCAAACATCGTCTAATCTTGTATTCGTAAATTGTGTGGATAGATGAATATGTTCAGAAGTTACCTTGTAATGTTGATATTTTGAAAACAAGAGATCACCATTGATTTTTCTGGAAACCCGCAACCTTCGCATCTCTATGGCCTTTGGCAGCTTTCCCAGCCCCCGTTCCACATTCCTTGTTTATAGTCGTCAAGCTGCCCAACCTGATATTTGTTTGTGTGTATCAGGCGCAGTTCATTTGATGTTTATTGCATGTCTAGGGCTTAAGGTACCGTGTAATTTGATTTATTTTCATCCCTTTCTACTGTGTATCGTTTAACCGCTGAAAGACCGGTTACAACTCCCTTTGTTCAACAGACAGCGCTAGTGTTCTACTTGAGTGCTGCATGCATAGATCTCTCTGGAATGGAAGCCGTTACAGATATTTTGACGTAGGTGGGGTTTTATTTCTTGTTACGAGTAATATCGTAATTCCTTCGATTTTCTCATGCATTAAATGTTCAGGAAAAAATAACCAATCTACGGTTAACACTACGTTTACTGTAATTTTGTTTTGTCTTATCTGTTTCGTTTGAAGTTGTGGCTAGTTCGGCGTGGGTGATCCTGCCTTCTCCTCAGGGATGTGTAGACATGTCGAGATTTAAGTCGCTCAACATCCATGACCGTGATGTGAAAATCCTCTTCTATTCTCTTGTGTCGCGTTAAACTCGTAATATCCCGGAGGTTTTGGCAGAAAATTTATGTTATATAAATCGTAAAACTACTGAGTTATAAGAGGACTTCACAGTCATGTTCACAATATTACATTTTATTATTATTAACACACACACACTCGTCACAGAGTATATATATATTTATTGAACGAATCAACGACTTCCCGCAATTACGGGTTGCCACAATGGACAAAGTAAAGCATATCAGGATAGAGAAAGTTTTTATCATATAGAAATATAGTGATAATAAGGATTTCTTAGATTATGGAGGTCCGAACAGGTGAGATTTCAGGATTTGTACTGATCCACGTATGGTGGTGGTAACTATTCTTTCAATGCTGTTGATGGGCAGGTCGAACTTTTTCCAGAATTCTACGAACAAGGCAGGTATTGTGCCACGAGCACCAATCATTAGGCCGATAATCTCTACTTCATTCAGCTGGTATTTATTTTTGTAGAACGGAATGGTGGGCGCGTAGATGTTCTGTTTTTCAAGATGAACTTCAGTAGACTGGCCGACATGGTGCTCGAATCGGATAGTCGGATCGATAATGAAGCCTTTCGTGTCGTTATCTTTAAAGGCAATTATGTCAATTCGTCTTGTGCTCCCTGTCGTAGACAAACCGTGGACTTCTTCATATACACGGAAGTTTTTGCTACGGAGTTCTTCTGCAATCAGTGATCTTATCTTGTGGTGACGTGAGTTTCTCAGTACTTCGCCGTAGGGGCAAGAACCCAGGACGTGAGCCAGTGTTTCTTTCTCTCTGACGCATCTGCGACAGAGGTTTCCGTCCTGAGTTCTGCCCGGGATAGTTCGTACTGCAGAAACATTCGATGTCATCTTGATTGCCTCTCGCCATTCGCTACAAGCAAGTCCCTGGTGATGCCTAATCCAATTATTGACCGGTGTGTACTCTTTATACAACTCTACACCGATCCCCTTCTGAGGCAAAGAGTAACTATATACAAATACAAAGAATACACAGATATCTCACAGTTGATGTACCTAATCAATGTCAATCCACGACATCATACCAGCTAATTTGTTGAGTTATTGCATGTCATTAATTATTTTTTGTTTGATATATCATGGCCGTTGAGTTTAAAATGATTGAATAACTAATCATTGAGCATGGATCAGTTGGCTCAGGGTCATGAGTGTACCATCATTTGCAGCGAGCTAGGCATCATTCGTGCTCGTTATTTGTCTTGTATTTCTACTGCCCAACTGTGAAAACCGTCTACTATTTCGGAATGCGAATTAATTTAATTTTAATTGAGTTATTTAATTTGATCATTTATGTTGCGTGTGAAGTTCAATTGGTTAACTGCATTATGATTGATGGCTTGTACTCAGGGCTTATTATATTATCTGTTCTGACATTATGTATCGGTTCTCAGACTTAATGTTGTTATTTCCTGGCATTGTGCTTAGGCAGTGAACGTACTAAAATATTATATGATCATCTACCTAAACTAATGTTATCTATTGCATTAGTGGCTCTCCATGCCACCCTATCCTGTGCTAACCTTTTCATTTCTATGGAACCATTACATCCTACATCCGCTCTAATCTGCGTGTCATATTCATACCTTGGTCTACCCCTACGGTTCTTACCAACTACACTTCCTTCAAAAAACCAACTAAACAAGTCCTGGGTGTCTTAAGATGTGCCTTCGACATCCTTGCATTTTAAAGTCAAATAAATATGAAAGTTTATTTGTTCCACCTTTTCAATACATAAAAAGAATTTTTAAAAAGAATTAAAACTGTAGGGACATGTTTTGCTCTTTAATTAAGAGCATCATCAGCCTATATCTCAAACTGAACGGTAAATAATCAGGTACCTGATAGTAATTAAATGAAATATAAATGTGAAGATGATGTTACAAGTGGTGAGCGAAATGGTTGACAATAGTTTAAATATTAAAATATGGATAGTCGTAAAATTTATACACCCTCCTGAAAGTCCTTGTTTAAATATAGCAAATAGGTGTCGTGTGGAGGTTGAGGGCATAATAGAAAACTAATAGATCCTAAACAGATTGATTAACACATTAATGAATGAAATGTAGCTGACAATTCCAAATGGTGCATTAATACATTGCTCGCTTCAAGTGAGGTCTACGGTAAATTGCTAAGTTGAAACAAGAAGAGTAGTAGAGAAAATTTATCAGTGTTAAATATTTCGAACGTGGGGAATAAATCAGAGTGTTCAGATCCAATTCTTGAAATTTATAGCATAGACACACTTCTGTGGTCCATTTTAAGTGAGGTTTATAATATTATGTTAAGAAATAAAATTGTAGTCCTCCAGAAGTCCGAGAGAAGAAGGGTGCTTGATGGTAAGTGGCTTGTCAAATGGTAGTTGGAAGGAGTAATTTGTGTAGAATTGAAAGAGAAATTAGGATTGAAGTCTGAAACAAAAGGAGAATTGTGTGTTAAAGAAAGGATTTTAAAGAAAGAAGAGTTTAAAGAGAAAATGAAGTGTGTAGATCACTTACCTTTTTTAGTAATGTTGAAATAGGTTGGCTTAAGCCCCATTCACAATGCAAACGTAACGTAACGTAAACTCAAAATTAACGTTAACTTAGAAGTTAGCGGCCATCTTATCTAATGGATCCATTCACAATGCGCCGACGTAAACTTAACTGCGAGTCCGTAAAATTAAGGGATTGCAAACTCCAAGCTCTTGCGGTTAATTTTACGTTAACTTTAAGAACCAGCCAATCAGAGCAGAGGTAAACATTGTGTGTTGTGCACGATATAATGACTTCTTTCGACGAAACACTTAATTCTCTTTCAAAATAATCTTTGTGTATAGGCTATGTATGATAGAAGGAAAAAGAATTACAAATACGCTGTACCGAAAAATAATAGGTGGAAATTAATATCCTGTAGTAATGAAATCTGACAATAAATGGCGGGAGACAAGCTCGCAGCGCTGGCAAACGGACGAGAGACTATCCCTGTCATAAATAAAACAGTGTCCCTGTATATTTCTTAACATTATGACGGACTACTAGTTTACGAAAACGATATCATCCAAACAAATAGATCCAAATATCTCATCGGGGTGTGATAGATAGGGTCATAGATGTCGGTAAAGGAGACCTTTTACATTTCTTTTTATTACAAAAGGGGAAGCAAATCGTAAGAAAGGCAAACAGTTCAGGTTTCATCCGCATGTCCAAAACAAACTCATGAGGGTCATTTCTTACAGTAGATTACCGAAATCGCTCTGAGATAACCTTCTTTGATTCAAGGGATGAACCCATTTTCTGCACCGTTGTTTAGATCGCCTTTTCAGGTACCGTAGGCCTACACAGCTCCCAGGAGCAAAGCAATAGATGTTTGAAGTAATATGGATTCCGCTACCACGTTGTTTGATTCCATCGAGTTATTGAAATATAAAACTGCGAGATAGCCCAAAACCTGACTTCCGTACTAAATAACATAGCAGTGTTTTGATTGGCTGCTGTGTACTCTTTACGTTAATGTTACGTTCCTCCATTGTGAATACCACAAATTTTACGTTAATTTTACAGTTACGTTTGCATTGTGAATGGGGCCTTAAAGAAGAGTTGAAGAGAAAATGTTGTTTGTAGTTTCATTTATTTTCAATTGTAATAGTATTAAATGGTTGCTATGGTAGCGATGAAATGACTGATATTTAAGTTGCTAGTATTGCAGAATGAAGTGAGATTCAAGGAGGAGAGGGTAGAAGCAGTGCTAAGTTTATGTGCTGTTGGTTGTGGTGGGTAGCGGGAAAATGAGTTTAAATTTTAGAATAAAATAAAGAGAAACGATAATCGGTATCAAGAGGAATTCATATAAAAATGATCTAATTTAAAGTCGATCTCTAGTGTGGAGATAAATTAGTCTTCCTATTGAATTACGGTGCGGGAGTGAGGGAAAGTGTGGCAGTGAAAAAACATTTTTTTATTTTATTATAGAACAAAATAAAGAGAAACGATATCATCAGTACCAAGAGGAATTCAAATAAATGATCCAGTCTAAAGTCGATCTTTAGTGAGGAGATAAATTAGCATTCCTTTCGAATTACGATGCGGGAAAGAGGGAAAGTGTGGCAGTGAATAAACATTAAGGAGAAAGTATGAGTTAATAGAGTTAAACAGAATTTATTTGTTGTTTGAGCTTCTGGTATTATAATGGTATGAGAAAGTGGGAGGTGGAAGTGGTGGAGGTGGGGGGTTGGGAGGGGTGTTAAGTTTATGTGGTGGGATTATGGGTATGGGTGGGGTAGGAGTAGTGCTTTTTTGGAATTAATGGGGATTTGGAATTTAATAATTTAATATTATTTAGAATGTTGTGTTGATTTAAATTTAATGTTAGCAGTAATTTTGGTAAAATTTCGTATAGTGGGTTTTTTATTTCAACTATATCGTTGAGGTTTAGATTTTTGTTATAGTATTGGTCTAAAAATATATAGATGTTTTCTAATTCATTCATTAATTTTCCTTTACTTACTCTTTAATAATTGTGAGGTCTTGATCTATAGTGGTGAAGTGATGTCCAGTTTCTTTCATATGAGAACTCAGAGCTCAGAATTTGTTATGTTTGATAGCATTAAAATGTTCTAAGTACCTAGTTTGTAAGCTTCGGCCTGTCTGACCAATGTAAGAGGCGCCACATTGTGTGCATGCGAGTCTGTATATGCCTAAATCTGTGTATAAATTGTTGTTAGAGTTGATTGTGTTGTGATTGAAGAATAATTTTTCGTTAGCTACCTTGCACTTTCTATCCACTTCATTCTTTAAGCGCCTGTATTCTTTTCTGCCTTCTTCATTTCTAGCATTCTTGTATTTTCGTCATTCATCAATCAGGTCTAGTATCTCCCGAGTTATCCACTGATTCTTAGTTGATCTTTACTTCCTTCCTAACATTTCTTCAGCAGCCCTACTGACTTCATTTTTCATGATGATCCACTCTTCCTCTACTGTGTTTCCTTCAGCCTTTTCATTTAGTCCTTGTGCAACATGTTCCTTGAAACAATCCCTCACACCCTTTTCTTTCAACTTGTCTAGATCCCAACTTTTTGCATTCTTTCCTTTCTTCAATTTCTTCAGCTTCAGATGGCATTTCATGACAAACATGTTTTTGTGGTCAAAGTCCACGTCTGCTCCTGGGAAAGTTTTGCAATCCAACACCTGGTTTCTGAATCTCTGCCTAATCATAAGGGAGTCTATTTGATACCTTCCAGTGTCTCCAAGTCTCGTCCATGTATAAAGCCATCGTTTGTGGTGTTTGAACCAAGTATTGGCAGGGACTAAATTATGATTAGAGCAGAATTCAACCAGCCAACTTCCTCTTTCGTTCCTTTGTCCCAATCCGAATTCTCCTACTGTATTACCTCACCTTACCTTGGCCTACCACTGCATTCCAGTCTCCCATCACAATTAGATTCTCGTCACCTTTTACATATTGTATTAAATCTTCTATCTCTTGATATATTTTCTCGATTTCCTCATCGTCCGCTGAGCTAGTACGCACATAGACCTGCACTATTGTGGTGGACGACAATAATTCTTTCACTATGCTGGTCGTAGTAGCTTACCCGCTGCCCTACTTTCTTATTCATTATTAAACCAACTCCTGCATTTCCCCTGTTTGATTTTGTGTTGATTGTTACAAGTGAACTATGTAGTGTGAGTGGAATGTATTTTTTTTTTAAAAGACTTTATTGGTGAAGTACTATATAATGTTTTATTTATTATGACCTAACCTGTACTGTTATTTGTAGAGCATAAGATAACGTAATGACCTAACCTGTACTGTGAAAGATTGGTGATATGCATTTGTAAATAGTAGAATTCTGTTCTATAGTTCCTGGAAAGATCCAGAACGTGACATGACTTTTGTACAGGGTGTGTTACTTTGTTTGTAATGTATTCTAGAAAATATTTCTGACTGTTCTGGAAATACGACATTCGCGATCAGGCGTATTCTAGAATGTTAGTCAAAGTTTGCGATCGAAAGTAAGGTTGTGATTGGTGAGTCTAGGTGGCGATAGGGAACTCGTGCACGCTGATTGGCTGCCTCCAAGGCCGGAATTTCCTATATATAGTGAGCGAGGCAGTGTTCGAATTAATTCTGTATCCTGCAATCTGTCGGTCTTGGTCTATCTGTCTGTGAGCAGCCTATCTGGTTGACGTCTCCCGGTTTCCGGGATGGCACTCTCCTCGGGTAAGCGCTCTTGAATTCCGTTCCTGCTAAAATTTCCATAATGTTCCGATTTGCTTTTCATACAGGAGTCTGCCCTAACCTCGCCTAGATTCACCAAATTAGTTACTTATGACGCCTTAGTTTTTCATCTGGGCTTACCTGTTCGTTTCCGAGGCATTCCCATTTCTTGTTTCACTAAAATATGTAGAATGTAGTTTAACGTTATTTCCCTTGGGGTTTGCCTCTGGTAGTTCTGTATCACTTTAGGTACGCTAGGTTTTGGATAACCTTTTTCACATCACTGTAAATTGCACTGTACAACTGCATTGGTAACTAGATGTATAGCTGATTTGAAATTTGAATTTACACTGCTACAAAATAAGCTATGTATATCACTGAACTTATAACTTGTAACTTGGAATCGTATTTGGAATGTATTTGTAAAATTATTTTGTAAATAATATTTTTCAAAACCAAGTATCACGGCGATTTATTTTCGGAATCCGCTATCTAAGCCACGTCCATGCCTTTGGTAGGTTCCCAGCCCTTTTCATCTTCCCGGTTTGTTGTTCACTAGTTGGCCCTACTGATATTTACGTGCATGTTTTGTTGGAGATCCGCTTAATGCCAGCTACTGTTTTTCCGAGTGTGTAGTGATTTCTTACTTTGTATAGTTTACTCTTACCTTCCCCTTTTACTGTGTTTGTGCCTTGTTTTGGTGTTACCACTGTAGTAGAGGTAACATATGGGGGTGGTTTTGCATCACTGAATCAGAACCGGGTTGATTAGGAATAGAAGGTAAACACTGAGCTTCAACGGAATAAGCAGGAATCATAGGAAAACTTGTACGGTTACCAATATGCAAAAGAGATGTATCATTAGAATGACTTACAGGTGTCCCAGGTCCAGACAACGAAACCGAAGATCCCAGGGCAGCATTGTTCACCTCAGACTCCTGAATAGGCCTAACATCAGCACCAGGTGTCAGATCGCACACTTGAGCAGCAACAGGTGTATCACCAAAATTAACACTGTCACTCATTCCAGATGGGATAGACACTTGAATTTGAGAAACCGTGTTATTTAACTTATTGCCTTCAAGCAAACCACTGATTCTGTTGAAAATTTTGAAAAACTGTTCTAGTAAGGCTTGACATTTCTGCCGCTCAACTTCCGGCAATTCAAGAGACAACAAATCTTTAATTCTGTCTAAATAATGTAATAACTGCCCCTTAACCCGGGCTAATTGGCCATGCGAGGGCTTAGAAGCACCAAATGACACAAGAATGGCGTCAAATTCAAGTAACTTATCTTTAATCACGGTCAAAGACTCACGCAACTCGTCTGCAGATAAGTCAGGTATGTTTATAGGTAGGTTAAGCGACTTTTTCAACAGGTTAGTATCATCTCTTACATTGCCTGTTGAACTAACTTTCCGAATTTTTAACTCGTAAATCAGTTCTTCCTTTCTCAAATGGAAAGGATTAGGAACAGCACGAGCCATCCTGACAGGTAGAAACAAGATTTCAAACGGTATTCGAACCACAACTCTTACGAGGTTTTAGGTTAGGAGTGATCACGGTTCACTTTTCTTCCTCCGCAATCTAGCGCTTGCCTCTGCTACCATATGTTACCTCTACTACAGTGGTAACACCAAAACAAGGCACAAACACAGTAAAAGGGGAAGGTAAGAGTAAACTACACAAAGTAAGATTGATAATTCGGTAGTCGCCTGACCAAAAATCCTGTTCTTCCTGCCAACGTACTTCACTTATACCAACTACATCTAACTTTAGTCTATCCATCTCCCTTATCAGATTGTCTAATCTACCACAACAATTCAAACTTCTAACATTCCACGCTCTGACTTGCAGAATGTCAGTATCCATCTTCCTGATGATCGCCCCCTTTCGTGTAGTCCCCACCCGGAGATCTGAATGGGGGACTAGTTTACCTCTGGAATATTTTACCCGGGAGGAAGCCATCATCAGTACATCAACCATACAGAGAGAGCTGCATGTCCTCGGGAGTTAGTTACAGCTGTAGTTTCCCGTTACTTTCAGCCGTGTAGCAGTATCAACACAGCTAAGCCATGTTGAGTATTATTACAAGGCCATATCAGTCAATCATCCAGACTGCCGCCCTTGCAACTTCCGAAAGGCTGCTACCCCCCCTTTTGATAAACCATTCCTTAGTCTGGTCTCTCAACAGATACCCATCTGATATGGTTGCACCTGCGGCTCGGCTATCTGCTTCATTGGAACACGCAAGCCTTCCCACCGCGGCAAGGTCACATGGTTCGCAGGGGAGGAACCTTATGTATACTTAACCTAATCTTAAGGCATACTATTTATGTACATATGCAGTTCAGTGCTGAAGTATGTGGGGATTAATTACAACCTCACTGTTTATATCTGAGACCACTGTCTTTTAAAATTTTATGGTTCTATGTGGTTGATGTGTTTGATTTACCTGTACTGTGCCTCCTTTTGGCTATTACCAACTTACAGCCTAATGGGTATTGTTTTCATGCCAGTAACTGTTTCTTTCAAATTATCAATACATGATACTTGTGTGTTACTTAAGGAGCTCTTAAATTAAATGCAGTCTGTGATGTTTTAGTAACCTTTGGCCTGTTGTTATTTTTTAATATTTTATTCTTATTAATCCTATGAAAATAATTTCTAACTCTGTTTAATTATTTACTCACTGAAGTGAAATTTGCTTAAGGTGTTGAGCCTTATATCAACCTGTAAGTGATCATTACTGGTGTTCTATGACCTATAGCTGGTGATTTGTCTATTTCTGCTGTGCGGTTGCATGTCTGTGCTGGTTGTGTGGCAGGTGTGTACACACTGCATGAACGGCTTACTGTTTTAAACCTATTTTCATAATTAGTGTGGGTTTCTGTGTTGCTAGGCATTTTGCCTATGTCATCTACTTATTAGGTGGTTATTTTAGAGCACTGTCGATCGGTGTTGGAGATGGTAGCCTGTTTGGCTCGTGCATGGACCTTGCATCTTTACTCTGTTTACTTTTCTGACTACTGACTGCATGTGCTTCTCTATTTCTAATGTGTCCTGTGCCCTCTTCTTAGTTATATCTGTCACCTGGTCGTGGAACGTCCATCTTGAGAGCGGTCTATCACAAGTTTTAGCTACCTTGTAAATTATCTGACATGGAATTAATTAACCTAACCTATCCTTCTCGAAATTTTAATCTTGTTATCCATTTCAGGCAAATGTTGTTAAAGGTGTTTTTCCTTATTGCATTCTTCGGTCACATGTGGTATTCAGTACTATAGTCTGCCGTAAGCATTATTTTGCTAGGTTACTCGTTTCTAAAGTAATAACCTATTCTTGTATTGTGTTGTTCCATTTGAGTTGTGGGTTGCATGTGGTGAGAGGAGAGTCTTACCTTATCTACTAGTTGTTGTGGTGCTTCTTGGTATGTTGTTGAGGATAGCGTGATCCTTTTATCCCTTAGGGGCTAACACGTGTTCCTTGGTGGTCATTATGGTTATTGTTGTTGTTGTGTGGTGTTTATCAGATGGTTATGGCACCTTGGTAGGAGTGTGTATTGCCTTTAAGTTTACCTCTGTGTCCAAGTAGATTTGACCATTGTTATTTGCATGGGTCTACAACTCCGGTGGAATAACCTTGTCTTGTCAAATGTATCTTGTTGGTTTTTGAGTGTTCTGGTTTCTTCATTTCTGTTTTCCTGCATAACCTGTTGAGCTCTTGCCATCATGCATTTAATTTGTAGTACTGTAAAGTTCATTTAAGATTAACCTGCCAGTCTAAGCCCTTTTCCTCAGAGGAACCTAAAGTATCTGTTGTTATTGTTGATTTATCATCTTACCATTCTGAGGTTTGCTAGATAAGTATGAGATTATCTAGTATTTCCCAAGTGGTACTGAAGTCACCCTGCTAATTAACTATGGGGTCTTTTGGTTGTGTTCCCCCCTTCTTCATTGTTCTATTGAGCGTTTTCTATCATCCTGCCTCATTATCTACCACCTATATTTTATTTACCTGATCTCCTGGAGGATAGGAGGAGGTACTTGTTTAGCCGTGAAGCGACAGGGTGATTTGGGATGTAACTTATTTGTTTAGACGGGATTACGCCGAGGTCCTGACGGACAACCGGTGGGTTATGTTGTGTAGGTCATTGCTCCTAATTTCCTGTTGGTCATCTATTCTATTCTATCGCCTTTTTAAATTTTAATCGGATGAGCCATTGTGGAATGCATTTTTCGTAATTCTGTGAAGTTGGTGGTTTATGTGACTTCAGATTGGTTTACCCTCCTGAGATTTCTCTCCTAAACCCTTTCCTGTCCTGTTATTCCCATGGTGCTAAGATGGTCTTGTGAAATATTGTTTTCCATTCTCGGATTATTCTTTGCTTGGTGGTGTTGATAGTTTGGTTGTTGATGACAAACTTATCGTGAACCCACCATCTAAGTGAACTAGAGGTCTCCAACTGTAGCTGCCATTGTTATCCTTGTCTAGAATAATCATTACCTTTAACCTTGGGATTTGATCATTTTCCTAAACCTTGTTATTGGGTGTGTTACTGATTAATTGGTGTAACTATTTCTCATCTTCATTCTTGTTCAGGAAGGTTATGTATGGTGTGTATACAAGATGTTGGATCAAATTAAGTTGAAAATTTATTAAATAATTCGTTGTGCATTTTAGAAGTTTTAAAATTAGTGAGCTCACTTTATTGTAGTTCTATGCCTGTTATGTTCCAAAATTTTTGAATTTAATTATGTTCCTTGGGTTCAACTAGTGTAATGTGTTTCTGGTCCGAATGTGTTTAACTAATGTGGTTGGTATTGTGATTTGTTTGCCCCCATCCTTTCCTTGTGTTCATGGTATGAATAACTGGGTAGTAGTAAATGTGTACCTAAGTATTATGTTGTTCATTTAGACATGTGCTGGAATTTTGATACCCTTTATGAGTTATGTACTCGTCTTGAATATCCACTCTCCTGTATTGTAGGTAAACCCTTCTCAATTCTTGTCTTGCTTTCAGCATTCTGTACTTGAAAGTATATATATTTCTTGGTATACTGTGGCCCTGGCTCAATTGAATGTAGCATAAAATTTTAGTTAAAACTAATGTTTGGATCTTGGTTATCCTGCAGGATTGCATTCACCAATTTAGGGCTGGTTCTACCATCTGCTGGTAAAGTGGCTGGCAGCTGCCCGGGAGGTAACCTACCTGGAGGTGTAAATCGGCTGGTACTGTGGCTTGCGTCAAACCACCTCCGCGCAAGCACTAGGTAGCTACCCGGAGCTAGACACCGATATACGAAGTTCGCTAGACTGATTTTCAGCGACTTCTCGCTTTCGAGTGTGGTGCTATCCATTGACAGATGCATAAAACTCATTTCGATTGTCTTATTTCCCTGTGCTTGCGTCTGCTAATTATCACCAAAAAGCCTAATAAGGGGAGTCTTAAGAGTTATGGACAACGATTTATGTCAAGCTTTTGTGATTTTATTCTATGATCTTCAATATCAATACCTAACTGGGATTAAAATCTCGAGATTACATTTTCTTATGCCAGTTATAACCTGTCATGTAAGGCGTTTTTGAAAGGTATTCTCGTCGTAGTTTGGTCAAGTCGCTCGCTCCGTAATAGAAGGTACGCAGGTTTTCATCGTATTTCTAATTTCATTTTAAAATGTATTTTCGTTCCCTGCCGTTGTTCTTAACTCTCTTTTACGCGCTTCCATATACATACACATCTTCTTTACGGACTTATTGCCTTTGAGCATTCTATCTGCAGGCTTCTGAGAATTGATTAAGTATCTCCACGATGCTCTATTTGCAACTAGTTCTGTGACCTCGGTTAGTTCCACATGCTTCAATTTATTGATAAAGCATTTCATTCTAATGTTTAACTTTACGAAGATAAAGTTGGAAGGTACTGTAAATGTAAAGAATTAATCGGGATAAATATCCATTCATAGGAAGAGGAATTCGGGAATGGAATAACTTCCCAATTTCTTCGAAATAATTTACAAGAAGACTGTGTAAACAACTAATAGGGAATCTGCTACCTGGGCGACAGTCCCATGTGCTATTAATCATAACATCACTTTCTATAAGTAGGTAGCATACATATGAGGCAATTTCCTAGTAGACATAATATTGTGATTAAATATTTCAATGAAATATATTATTAACAAAAGAACATATGAAAAGAGGCATACAGATTAACACAACGTTAATAATGGAAATAAAAAAGATTCATCATAATAAAGACTCGAACCTGCATACCTCGCATTACGAAGTGAGCGTGTTAGCTATTACGCTACGAGAAGGCTTGAGGTAGTTTGGGTACATACATTAATTTATACCTCGTGTCTGAAAACTGAAAAAAGTAGAAAATTTACGTCCATTTGAAATGATTTCCAAATAGATTTTGATTTTATATCCATTTAAAGTTTCTTTACGAAAGCTTGACGTATAAAATGTATTCTCTAAGCTACCGATGCGAGAGGCTGGTATGACCGTTGCAACTCAAGGGAAGCATTAATGTTCAAGATCCTGCAATACAATATCGGCCACTGTTACAGTATCATGCTTTTTTCAGTATACTAAGCTAATTTAAGTTGTATGTCACCAGAAATATAGCTAATAATGTTCAACTCTCAATACTTGCCCGGCAGGTAAAGTCTTATCGGGCCCTCGAAGTGGCCGACAAATTACGCGCCCGGTAACTACGATTTATGCTGCCGATAGCGCTACCTGGGGGTGGTCGAACGGAAACATCCTTTTACGCGGAGGGCAATTTACGCGCTACTTTACCCGTAGGTGGTAGAACCGGCCCTTAGTCTCATTTCCTTGTTGCCCTCCTTTGCTCCTTTGCTCCTTTGCGTTCTTAATTTTGCAGTAATGTTAATTTGATTTTGGAAATGAAACAAGAAAACTGCATTTCTTAGTAGTCAAAAACCCAATAATTGGTATTTGAGCTGAAATTTAAATTTTAATATTTAAATGTTGAATGTACTACCGAGAGTATTTAAAGGTAAAAGGATATGAGGAAAGAACTACTGATGATCCATTGCGTCTGATCTTTAAAAAAAATTTAAATTAAAAAACTCAGAGTGTGACCGTGATAGTGTGTACTATAAAAATCAGTCTGGGTAAGCATTTCGGAACCAACTAAGTTTGAAGACATGATTTGAATTAGACTTTGTTCTGCAAACTTCTTGGAACCAAGTGTGCTCTGTGATGTTGCATTTTCTAAAGAAAAATTGGTGTGTGTAAACTATAAAAAGGTGATTGTGAAAATTGAAATTGCATTGGAAACTTGATGAACCTTGGCTGTGTTTATTATGAAAATTATTGCACGACACGATCGAAAATTGTAAAAGGTCTTAAACACTTACTATATGGTGGTACTTCTACACGCTGGATGCTTGGGAAGTTGGACTTAGTACTAGTGGTCATTTTGATTTGGACTATATTGCAAAGTTAATTTGTTTCGAGACCACTGTATTGTGAGTATGTATGTGGATATGGTGTTCTTCGGGGAGGGAGGCTGACACAGTTGTATTGTGTTTGATTGCCTGCTCCTTTTACATTTTCGTTGTGGCCTAGCTGCCGTTGAAATCTGTGTCCTATTATAATTTATTCCCAAACCGTCTTTTCCCAAATCAATTTTCTAAGTCATTCTATGCCTTATTTAATTCATATATTCCCCGGGCCTAGCGCTCGCTACTAAGCTCTTATTCTTAAGGCATGGTCGGTTTCTGCCATGTGCTGCTATCTTCTTCCGGTGGTCTGTCTACGAGGCTCCACCTCTGACCAATCAGAGCTCTTAGTCATTTTGTTAGTCTGCTTTTATCTGGAGTGAAGAGATATCCGCAATTAGTGATCTGCCGTTTGACTGTGATGGAATGAAAACGGGCTTGGTACCCGTTGCAAGACTGGAATTCAGTCCAAGATATGGACCATGGCTAATTATTCTTACTATGAGGGTTTTCTGTCACCCTCAGATCTTCTTTTAGTTATCCTTTGGAGAGTGTCATTTTTAGTGAATTCTGTATCTACCAGATAATCACCTGTGTCAGTATGGAGTAAATTGCACTAAGTCGTTCTGCTAGCTTTGAGGGAAAATGAAAGTCTTCTTTTATTCAATTGAACTTTGTCTTCTGTGACTGCAATTATTATTTTGGAATGAGATACTTCTCTGGACTTTTCGGGTGTTTTATGGCATCTAAATTCTTTGGTCGTTCAATCTCGGCATTTTCTTTTAATCGGTTGAATCCTGGACCACTTTCGGGTTTCTGGTGTAAACTTCAATTGTATATATACTTACTGAACCTGTAAGTATGTGTACAAATGGTTTTACAGTTACCTTCATTTTAGGTGAAATGAAAAATTATGATTATTATTGTTAATTTTTCAAAAGATAAAATGTAAACTTCCTTAATGCAGTTTAATGTTATCTCTCCTATGGAAGGTTCTTAGGCCCATGTGAGTTTCACCAAGAGGTCAGGTATTAGTTTCAGTTCCCTTTCAGAATTCCAACTTTTGTTCCCTTTGATGATGATGATGATGATGATGATTATTATTATTATTTTATCTCATTTTTAATATCTTATGTTCTCTCGTAATGACCACTGTTGTTGCTTGTTCTGGATTGGTTGTTGCCTGCATTCTTACCTTGTGTTCGTTGCCATTGCGATTTTTGTTGTTCGTGGTGATTATTGTTTTTCTGTTGTTGACCGTGTTGCAGAAGTTGAATGGTACCTTTGTGACTATGCTTCTGGTTCTTGTGGAATTTTGGTCATGTTATCCGAGTGCTTGCATTGCCTCATCTTATTTTGCCTTTCTTTTGGGTATTTGATTTCGCTTTCTTGATGGCAGTCTATGTATTTCGGTTTATGCTGTCATGTGTTTGCAGTATCTGACTTCCTTGGGGAAACCCATGGATTACATCGTTCTGAGTAGTGTACTAATGGAATATTTTAAAGAAAAGGGGAGATCTCTTTCACCTTCCAAACTAAACTAAGTTATTATTTAAGCTACTCTAATATCTCGGAGATTATTTGGTTAATTATCATTTCCTTTTAGGTTGGCCGGCCACATTTAAGGTTTAATTGATTTAATTTAATTGTACTATTTGTTTTATTTATTCGAAAGATGCTTGCCCTATGTTTAACCTTTCATTTAATTTTGTTTTCCTGAATTCAAATTTATTTTAATCTGTAATGAAAACCGTGTTGTTCTTTCTTGTAGTATAAGCATTTTGATACTGTGAACAGGCTTCCTTTTAGTATCCTCGGGTTCTTGATGACACACTACGCCTGTTAAAGGTAAGTCCTTCGTTGTTTATTTTTCTTGTGGCGTGTAAATGTGTCTGTCTCTTATGCTTCCTGATTTATGTTGTTTGGGAACTAGCTCATTTGTTGTACAGCTGGTCCAAAATATAGACTGCCGTTAGCATAGTAGTGGTTTTGACTGTGTCAACGGGTCAATATGCTGGAACTGGTTCCAAAATGGCAACCAATCTCAGAGTTCACCACCAAACTTGTGAAATTTTATGGTTGGGAGCTCAATTTCTTATTTACTTGAGCTACATTTGCTGAATCTTCATTTGTGATAGACTGTCATTCTAGGGAATCAATTTTCAAGTGCTGTACTTACTCGTCGGCAAATAGTGCCTTTTGATCTGATTCTTCCTAACTAGCACCGTTAACCAACATCCATTCCATAACCTCTTCAGTCTGGGCATTGATATTCTCAATATATTGTTCTAAGGAAGCAAATGCTGCGCAAGGTTCTCTATATTTCTTCTCTTCAGGAAACTTATTAAGAGCAACTGAATGTTAGGTAAACAATGCTCTGTTAATTTTTCTTCTATGTTTTATTTTCTCCATTATGGAAGAAATCACAAAACACTGAAGAGAAAATGTCTGCCATCAAGCTTGGGTGCCAAATTTTTTAAAAATATTTTCTTATTAAGAAGTTCATTGCCTACACTTATGGGCAGCAAATGTCAAATGTTTGCCCTCCAAAAAATGGAAAGAGTTGATAAACTTAAAATAACAGAGCTTTATTTATACAGTAGTGCATACGCCATTTACTTAATTGACAACACACAGCCTGCTAGATCCTAAAGGCTGCCAAATTTATAAGTAAACAAGAACATCTCACTCAGTAGTCCCAAAAGAGGCAATGATTATCAAGCATGAGCTTTAATGGCCAGCAAATGGCTTGTAAAAGTCACTGTAAATCTTTGCTTTCTTCCAATAATGCTCTTGCAATAGTTCCTGATAAGGCGTTGTAGATGGTAGTGACAGGCTGAATCTCAGGTCTTCTAAGAACACTGGTGCTCAACATAATTTATAGACCAGTATGGATGGTGTCCAATTAGAGACACAAAGCACCCTTTTCAGAAAAGCAACCTTAAGCTTCTCGATATTTTTCAAATTGCATTTAGTGAGATGTTCCCATATTAAATGAAGTCCATATGTGATTATTGGTTTACCTTCAATCTGAAATAATGCTAGTGCAGTTCTCAGAGCTAATTTTTGCAGGTGCTGAATATCATGCTATTTGCTATACGTCGCACTGACACAGATATGTCTTATGGCGACGATAGGATAGGAAAGGCCTAGGAATGGGAAGGAAGCAGCCATGGCCTTAATTAAGGTACAGCCCCAGCATTTGCCTGGTGTGAAAATGGGAAACCACGGAAAACCATCTTGAATAGCAAGAATAGCTGCCGACAACCTCTGCTTAACACGGATAGTGAAAGTTGTTCCGTGAGTTTGAAACATTATACCTAGATATTTAAATTTGTTTACTGTTTCCAGCTCTTTACCCTCGTACATAATGGTCTCAGACTTACTGCATCTGCCCCCTCACTTGAATATCATCATTACAGTTTTCTTTTTGTTTATATTAAATTCGTTGATTCGAGCTCAAACTAGTAATGTGTCAAAGGCTTCCTGAAGTGCATCTCTAGAAGCTGATGCAAGAACCATATCATCAGCAGAGATATAGGTTTGTACTCCATTCGTCTTAATTGCTTGCATCACATCATGGGTCACAATGTTGAATAATATAGGACTCAAGGGATCCCCTTGTAATACCCCAATTGTCTGATCAATTCCGGTAGATATGGATACAGAGTCGTTAACTTGAAGTCTGTTTTCTGCCAAAATGTTATTAATTATATGAACTAAAGGGTTGTTCTCACCCAATAAATTTGTTAATTTGTCCATCAGTTTTACCCAGTTAATTGAGTTGAAAGCCTTAGTGTAGTCCACAAACACCGTAATCAACTTCCCTCTGTTAAACCGTAGAGCCTCATGAAGATCATTTTGTAAACACTGAATTGCATGAATAGTTGATCGACCTTTTCTGAAACCAAATTGCTCCTCAGGAAGAAAATTTTTCTACTAGAGTGTTTAGCCTTACTGTTATAAGTCTGGTTAATAGTTTCAAGAGAGTACATTCCAAGGCAAAACCCCTGTAAGCATCAGGATCACAACGATCCCCTTTCCCTTTGTACAAGAGCTTTAGAGCAAAGGTTCTCCGATGATCCAGAATACAACTCTGCCATAGGCATTCACTGAACAGAAGTGTCCACGATTCCAGAAGAACAGGAGCCGCACTCTTTATGTGTTCATTGTAAATGTTATCTGGTCTGCAAGCTTTCTTCAAATTCCGCTTGTTGATTATATCTTATACTTCATCTTGTGTGAATAGGAGAGAGTTGTCAAATTTCAATAACTTGTCAAATCTCTTAGCAGGTCTTGTATCGTTAGGTCGGAGGACCTTGAAGAAGTGTTCAACCCATATTTCTATCGGATTATCACGAGGGAATTTCTGTATTTTTGGTCTGAGTACACTGCATGGTTGACTTTTAGCCTTTTCAATTTGTTCCTTGAGGACATAGTACTCTGCCTTTTTGAGTAATGAGATTCTTATATTCCTTTCGTCTCTCAGCATAATCATGAAAAGTAACATCCGGGGAATATCTGACAACATGAAGATAGTGTAAGACCTCCTGTTGAGATCTGTAGCAGGTAGCATCAAACCTGTCAGTTTTAACTATTGTTGTTGCACTGTGAATAACTGTCTCCATTTCTTGTGTCGCTATATTAATTTGACCAACCTGTATTATTGTTGATTAAAAGACGCGTTCTTTATCTGAATTCATGAGGTCCGTATCCAACAACCTGAATCTGGAGGTTATCTTACGAGGGGTAATGTGTTTCTGATTAAGTAGAAAGGTTGTTGTTACTGGTAGATGTTCCCTCTCAATTCTGTTGAGGATCGTCTGTTTGACAGACTGAACAGAGTGTAGGTTAGACAACACCAGGTCTTTTGTGCTGCTTCTGTTGGGACAGATATGTTTTCTCTTGTTTGTTTATTAAGGTCAAACCTTCTGCTTGTAAGAAGTCAAGCACCATTTCCGATTCGTGGGACATAGTAACATCAATGCGACAGTTAAGATACCCTGCGAAAATTAACAATTCATCCCTGTTAGCCTTATTTAGACCCTCATTAATGAGATCAATATATCACATTCTTTGTTTTTGGGTTGAATATAAATGCCTAAAATAGTACATAATTTGGTTCTTACAACAGCAATGTTTGATGATTTCATTTCAACTGTGAAACGAGAAAATTTTTATTTGAATACACGACACCCCTCTGATAGGTCTTTCTTTTAGTTGAGTTAAAGCAAAGCCGTGCACTGCATAAAAGCCATGTCTACACCAGTCCTTAGTGAGAAAAGTTTCTGTTAGCATTGCTATGTCAAAGTTTTCAAATATATCATATGGTAACATATTAGAGACACTTGACAGAGCTTCTATATTTATCAGCAGTTTTATTGTATCATTAGTGCCTGGCTTGTTAATTACTATTTTCTGCTCCTTACCATCTTCAGGCAGTTGTAAGAGTGCTGTTCTGATTTCCGTCTGGAGGTCATGCACCGTCATATCAAAAAAAGATAGCATCTCACTGTAATGTTTTTCAGTCAGTTGTCAGGTGTGTTTACACGCTCTAGAAATTTGTTTTGTACACCCTACTTTAAACGATTTGTTCTCCCCTTTTGTGGGCAGATCACGAACTATTCTTCCGGTAACTCCAGGTTTTCGAAGATGCGATATGAGGTTTTAAATGTCGGTCGTCACATGGAGGTGACCTATATGCAATCATCCCATCTTTTCTCCCACCCCAATGGAGTCTTCCTTGGTGTCTTCTGTGCCTATGATAGTGGTGATGCTCCTCGTGTGGCAACATCTGACAACTGTTATCCATGTCTCATCCTGTTGTCCAGAGCCAACGTTCATCACATCACTATCATTGATTACAACTTGCATGGTAGTTGAGTTTCCACTGATTAATGTTTGAACAGACTCTACTGTTGAATGCCCTTGATCAATTTCTTTTGTTTACTTTGGTAAGTGATCTCTCATCCCTACTGAAGATGTTGGATGTTTTTTTTTTGTTTTTTTGTTTTTTTTTTGTTAATTGCTTTACGTCGCACGGACACAGATAGGCCTTGTGGCGACGATGGGATGGGAAAGGTCTAGGAGTTGGAAGGAAGCGGCCGTGGCCTTAATTAACGTACAGCCCCAGCATTTGCCTAGTGTGAAAATGGGAAACCACGGAAAACCATCTTCAGGGCTGCCGACAGTGGGGCTCGAACCCATGATTTCCCGGATGCAAGCTCACAGCCGCGCGCCTCTACGCGCACGGCCAACTCACCCGGTAGATACTGGATGAGGTGCTTTCCTGTTCACAATCAACGAAGCAGATGGAAAATTTTCAGGACCACCAAGTGTGGTAGTTTACTGCCACATATAAGGGACAACTGATTAGTTACAGCCCATGAAAGGACTGCCTCTCCATTGTCGTCATCATGTAAGTAACCCCGCCGGGCTGAGTGGCTCAGACGGTTAAGGCGCTGGCCTTCTGACCCCAACTTGGCAGGTTCGATCCTGGCTCAGTCCGGTAGTATTTGAAGGTGCTCAAATACGACAGCCTCGTGTCGGTAGATTTACTGGCACGTAAAAGAACTCCTGCGGGAATAAATTCCGGCACCGCGGCATCTCCGAAGACCGTAAAAGTAGTTAGTGAGACGTAAAGCAAATAACATTATTATTATTATTATTAAGTAACCCCAAACATGACTGTGGCTGTTAAAATCGCCTATCACTATACATGTCTTACTTCTGTTAAAGTTCTCTGGAGGAGTACATGTAAATCTTGCAGTGGATGGCTTGTATACAGAGGTGATTACATATTTGCTGACCTCAAGAGAAATGATCTCAATTTCATTATCATTTGAACAGTGTGCACTGGTGACTTCTATTTTTCGTCTTACAAAGACAGTGCTTCCATGTTTCGTATGTGGTCCTTCTGCAGCCAATAACATGCCAGGAATATAAGGGCGCCTCTATGGGTTTCCTGAGTGCATGAGACATCACATTTCTTTTTACACCATAGTTCACCTAATATCTGTTGTTTAGCTGATGTAATGCTTTCAATATTAACTGAGATAATGGTCAGGGTTGGCTCTGAGAAGTGCTATTTGTTTGATAGCATTATAATTATTAACAAGTGCTTCTGCTTTTAATGAAGCCATGCGAGTGTGAATATGAAATTGTAATTACCCGAGTGATTCAGATTTGTTTTCTTTAAAAAAAAAAAAAAAGGAGTAAACTGGAAAAGTTGATCTAGATGTGTCTCGATTTCATAATTTGATTATCATACGTATCTACAAGCAAGTTCCAGGCACTTGAGTACTTTTCTTCTGAAATGGTAAAATCTCTGCAGAAGACCGATCAGGTGATATTTTTGAATATTTGTCAGTTGAGTATAGTTATGACTTGTTGACTCAAAACACTGTTTTTAAAAAGCAACCATTTCGTGAATTTGCCGTTGAATTCCAGTAATTTAATTTCTGGTAATTTCTGTATTCTTCTGTTCTGATTTTGTGGAACTTCCTGTTGATGAATGGCGTCATTTATGGTCGTGTTCATTTGAGCTAGCAAATTATTTTGAACATGCTGTGCTTGATCTATGACTGATTGCAATTGTGTAATTGCACTGAAACAAATAGATTCAAATAGCTCTTCTTCTCCCTCACATTCCTCTTGAAACTGTTGTGCAGCTGTTTCTACAATGATCTCCGTTTCCTCTATTTTAATTTGTACTTCTTCAAAATAATTCCATAGGTCTGCACATTTTTTAATTCTAACTTTTGCCTCAGATTTTGACATGTCAGCTGTAAATGACTTTGTTATTCTTGTTAGCATGCCTTTTACTCGACCATGCAATTGCTTCAATTTCTTTAGTTGCAACATATTCAAATTCAGCTTATACTGTAAGTACGAATTCGAAAGGATTGTGAGAAGTCTTATGGCTGGGGGTCATCTGAAAATTTGTGTAACGCAACAAAATGTGTGACAGAAGTGACATCACATCAGTCGTCATTGTACACCTTGGTCGCCAAAGATGTTGTAGCTGTAGATTTGTATAAACAGAGTGAGTTGAAATAAAAAGAGTACTATCAGTGATGTTGCATTAGTCGTTAACGCAGGCCTTAGATGTCAAAGATGCTCTGTGAATTGATGCAAATATATCGTTCTTTACCAATTTTTTAGTTTCATATTGTGCCCGTATGCTGGTCTCCGCTAGTTAAATATGGGCCAGTGTGTCACTAAGCTAGCTTTGTCGGCATGATGCGTGTGTCCTTGAGCCAGGTGGTGACCTGTTTCTAACCTGAAGGGGGAGCTTAGTTGGCTCGGGAAATAAAAAATAAAAATAAAAGTGGACGAGAGATGAAAATACCTAGAATATGTTTGTCTGCAGTCACACTGGATTTATAGCAAAGGAAATATTTATATCATCTTCGATGGTGTGATATGCGTAACTAAGAAGGTGTACAATAATGATATTTGACTGGACAGTGTTAATGATATCACGTGTGAATTGTAATAATTAGTAACTGAATTTTTACTTAATTTGAATGATATTTTGGCAGAAATTAAGGTGAATTTATTTAATGAAACCAGTAAGAATTCAGTACTTGAACTGACTCTACTTCCTGCAACGAGTGCAGTGCTACGGTACTTAAAGCGAGCCACATGTATACAAGTTCTCACATACAACTCACTCACTTCTGTCACTTTGTTCGCTTCGTCAGCTTTATTTAATCGCAGAACATCAGTGGGGATACTGTCGTCAACAGGGATATTGGACTCATTTCCTGTGTTCCACTCTTACTTCAGATTGTGCCAGCTTACGACTCTAATTAGTGTAACCAACAGACATCGAAAATATCACATAACTCATAAATGTACGTGTCTTTTCACAATAATTTGCAGGATTGTGCTCAGGCTTTTTCTTAATTTATTTGGTACAAGTTTCAGCAATCATCAGAGAGTGTACATTGTTCATCGCCAGAAGAGGGAAGTTCGAGCCAGAGACTACACACATTCCATCATGAGTTTCTAAGTCTATAGACCGGAGTCAACAACGGAGAAATGCAAGGATTTCAGCCCTAGAATGTGCGATTGAGGACCCCAGGAGTTCAACATGAAGACTTCAGTACAAGTTAAGTCGACAACATCTTATTTATATCTGTTCTCTGTAGCTCTTTATTTCTATTCTTATTCTTTCTTTGGGACAGTCCTATAGTCTGTAGTTGATTTCATTTTCATGATATTTCATCGATTATTTCCTTATATGTGAGATAGGACTTGAAACTTAATTCGTGTACTTGTTTGATTCCTGACCACGTGTTGTTGAGTTCGGAAATGACAGATCAGTTGAAGTTATCCATGTGTTATCAGAACCATCCTTTCTTATTGTATGAATTTCATTATAAGATTGAGTTAATCTGTGTCAGATGAATTTATCGAGGTAATATTTTCCCAATATTTTTAACATTTTCATTTGGTACTACACATTATGTGATATGTGGTTATGATGAATAGTAGTCGTCATTATAGTGTTGTTACTGTACGTGACATTTATGTGGAATTAGTACATGTGATATGAGTCTTTGTGATATCGAATTGTCACGTGTTAATGTGACGATATTTTTATACATGATGTTGATCTTGGTAGAAGGGAGATAATGAATCTTCGAGATTATACGAGGTGTAGTCACTGTAGTAATGTCTTCCAATGATGATAAGAATAAGTCCATGTCGATCGATGTGCACCATAATTCAGCCTTAATATTTTGGAATAAACTTATCCTGATATAGCTCATGGAAGTCAGTAATTCAAAGTTTTAATGTATGTGTAAATCTTACTGGAGGACCTTAAGTCTGGAAAATAGATCCTCAATTTAATATCCTAATAATATTATAGTTCGATACCAGGCGAGCTTACTTTTCATCGCCATAATTCGTACTCACGTGGATACTTTACATTTTCAACGACATTTCTAAACGGACTTATTGGAGAGTGGTGATACTGATTAGTAATTAGTACCTGAATGTGACGTGAAGTTACTGTAAATATTTCTTCTTTTGGAATTTTCCAGTAGTTAGTTGTAGATTTAGTAAGATTTTCTAGTGCTAAGACATTCCTTGTGCATTTGTGATGTGATAATCTGTGACACTTTAGTGGTATTTTATTCATAGTTGTGGACAGGATTTCCACATTGATGAAGTATTTTTTTTCTATTTAATAATTATTTTGAGGAGTCATAATGCTAATTTCAGTTTCTTATGATGACCACACGATAGTAAATTTAGTTGTTAGTTCTCACGAGGAGATAAGTGGGAAAGACGTTGAACAGATATACTCGATGTCTCGAATTAACTCTATCAGAAAACAAAAGTAAATTAGAGTTTCATTCAGATGTTAATAAAATTTTGATGAATATAATTTCGCTAATATTTTGTTAAAAGAAATAAACTTGTTAATCTTGAATATTTTATCTTATACACTTAATTAAAATTTAATGCATTTTTCCAGATTGTTCGAGGAATTCGAGGCAACAATCTCATTTTTTGGATTAATAAATTTCAAGTTATTAAATTAATATATAACAAACGGAAAAATATCTTATGGTCAACACTCTGTTAGAATTGTAGGGAAAACTAAGTCACGTGTACCACCCCGTTTGTTAGTAATTTTTTTATGTCACATCAAGATTCAGCAGTAAATTAACGTAACGTAGCGATCATTTTTCATCATCATAGATATCAGGATGGCAAAAATTTTATTTTATTTGAATAAAAGTGTGATATGATTTTCTATATATAAATATTCTTATTTTCCAAACCTCATATCAAATCCTGCCACTTGTATTTATTAAGCCAGCAATCCTGACGAACTGAGCACCCCTGGTGTGTCTCTTATTCACCGGCAGACCTAGTTACGGGTACAATATATTGAAAAAAGACATACTCATGATCATTAACTTTTCTTAAGGGGAAAAGTTTCTTTTTTTGCAACACTTTATGTACTGGAATTGGGCCGCTTCCATTTTTAATAATAATAATAATAATAATAATAATAATAATAATAATAATAATAATAGGTACTTATTTTATATAAATAAATGGTACTCTTTGTGAGGTCTGTGGCTTATTTTAAGAAATTGTGATCTTAAATAGAACCTAATAATCAATAGCAATCTAAGTGTCCTGTAATTTCATGCTTGTAATCTGATCACTCTAAGCTAAGATCTAAGAGTATGTGATGGTCTATATGTCTGAGACTCACAGAGATTCTTGCATTGAGTGGCAAGAAGAATGTAAAGTCAACTTTGAAATCTTGTCGTTTCTTCTTTGTATGTATGTACATAACATTGAATTGTACTTGCTTAATAACTGATTTATGCAGCACTCCATTGAAGGTGGTGGCTTCAGCAGTCTGATTTTCTATACGAACGAGAAAACACTATTCATGAATGATTCCATGAATTCGAGACGGGTTACTTTTTACTCCTCTGCTCAACATCAATGGCGATGCATTGTTTTCACTTCTGCATTTCATATTTCATGATCTTGCGTGTATTGAAATTGAACATCTCAGATTACTGAGAGTCGTGCTGTTGGGCGTCAATGTTTTTGATAGATTTTGAACTGAAGGATGTTGGTGCCTTCAATACTTTATTGAATTTGATATGTACGTGTCTTGCTTATACCATATCACATAACTTGATGAAGAACTTGACTGTTAAATGCGTAACAATTTTCAACAATACCTAATCATACGACCAATCAGAAATCGGCTTGGAAACTGCTAACTTCAAGTAATGACACAAATTTACAAAAAATTAAAATCTCTTCATAACAAACTTAATGATGAGGTTTGTAAGATGGAATCAATGCTCTTCAGTGACTACTTTATTGTAACAACCTTTAAGTTTTTCAGTCTGTCAGAAAACAAAATACAAATTTATAATACATTAGCTGTTATACACATCACTGATGGGTTAGCTTTAGCACCATGGTTAAAAACATATTGCTATCGCCCCTTCTACAGAAGCAAGTCGGAGCAGAAGAGAAAAAGAACTCTCAACTAACAGTAACCAGTGTAATACTGCTGTTGATTAACATGATCAGTAAACTTATGTTTGAGAAAAAAGTAATAATTACAAATATGTCCTTTATTATTCCTCTATGGTAAAAACTTACCAAACATAAAAGATTGGAAATGATATTTTGCTATTTTTTACTATAGGCCATAGATTTTTTTATGGATCTAATATCAACAGAGAAATTTAACATTTCCTGATTTGACCCCCTTAATACTGTTATTTTGCTGTATACTAATCAAATAGTATATAGCCTAGTGCACTACCCAGGTATCCCTGAACTTACATACTGAGTTTTGAGAAATTCTGTTGAGCCATTTTCCGTAATGTCAAAACAGGCAACAACTGAACTGACCAGACTTTTGAATTCTGTATACCTAATCCAAGATCAAAATGAAATAAAAGGCAAAAATCAAGGTGTACAGTAATATAATTAAAATTTTATTTACGTTATATACTGTAGATGTTGAGCTTGAAATGGAGTTAGCTGTGGCATAAGGTGATAACAGCATGATATGAGCCAACTATATCAACCAGAGGTTTGCTCAGAACGAGGAACCAAACGTTGAGTATTCAACCACAAGACTGTTTTAATCCTTAACAGCTCTGGTGTTAGCTGTCATAGATGGCCTAGGCATCACCGAAGAGGTCTTGCTTACGACTGTTTTGTTCCTTACAACACAATTGGAAAATTCATCATTAGGTCAGCTGATATACCGTACACCGTGCATACACAGCAGTGGAAATTTTGAATTTGTCCACTACAGAGCACATGGTGGTTGTCTTCGGAAGGGGCAAAGGTGGGTGATGCTTGTAATGTGTAATATTTTGATTGCTGTTTTTTAAATTACAAAAATTGCAGGTTATTTTTAAATTTAAACGTTTGTTTGGTTTAGGAGTTTTACTGGAAAGCAGTGAAGTAAGAAATTGGTTTTTTATTCTTTTATTTACAACTTGCTTCACGTCGCACCGACACAGATAGCTCCTATGGCAATGATGATATAGGAAAGGCATAAGAGTGGGAAGGAAGCGGCCGTGGCCTTAACCTTTAGATCAGTCAGTTTTTGGTGACACTCACAGGACACCAGGAGTGAGTTTTTTCTTGAAAATTTTGAATTCTTAATTTTAAGTTATTTTAATTCTAACTTTTCTCTCTTAACACATTTACATAATTTACACTTACAGTGCATAACTGATACCTTCAATTTAATTGAAATCAGTGGCGTAGAAAATGTTATTCTCAAAATAAGGAATAGTAAAATTGACAAAAATATAATTATTCTCTATATGTGATCAAGTTTGTATCCTTTACAACACACCGACTTAATTTTACAAGAGTTTCACCTATCAAAAAATCTTTAGAGTATGGTACTGACCCAGAGAGTAGAGTTTTTCATCATGTTCAACATCCGTATCCTTTCCAGTACAAACAATAAACAAAACAAAAACAGTTGCCAGGAAAACATAAAGAGTCACTACGGTTATGCCTTGCCACTTATGTAACTCCGACTTTAACTATACGCTTGTATTTTCCATAACGAATAAGTAGTACTTGTTCATTTCTGACACTATGAAGTTCATAATATTACGATCAACAACTTCTTTGAAAATTGACACTTCAAGTCTTGAATTAATGTCATCGTTCAAAGAAAGATTATTACTAACTCCTGAATTTGATGGATCAAAATGAGCAGAAAGCGTAGGAAGAAACCTGCCTATATAACTCCACTTTCTTCCTTCAGTTTGAACAGCTGACAGCTTGCCTTGTTTGGGACAGCGGAGCACTGCACTTTGTCCTCAATTTCTGTGTTGTCTTCCAAGGAATGACCAATTTCACTCTCAGCGGGCACAATACAATCACTATCACTATCATAAATATCAATTTCATTGTCAGACCCCTTGTTAGTCAAAATATTACTTATATCTTGCGGAGTAAGCTTGCATCCTCGATTCGATCCCACCATTATGACATGTATTTGTTTACTATCAGAGAGTGGTTGTTTCTATGGAAACCAAAGATGGGGGTAAATAAAAATAATGTGTATTGTCAAGGAATAGTCATTCAATGCACTCAACGGAAACAACAATAGAAAACAGTTCCCGCAAGTTGTAATTTTTAGCACAATCACGTACGAATTTAGGTTACGTAACTATGGATGCTTTGACAGATAGATAGATAGATAGACAGATAAAGCCTTTATTTTCTGTGGCGAAGTTAGGGCTCTTGGCCCTTTCTTACAGAACATCACAGAACATACGAGATATGATAAAACACGGAATAATATTCACTGAACATGTAAGACATCCCCCAACTTTGTTCTAAAAACCCACCAAACGGCGTCACGAAACAATTTCAAACATTAAACATGAATAGACAGCGGTACTGTTCAGGCGCAAACTTCGAGAACGTAAATAGACGGCAGTACTGCTCATTGGGTTAATAAACGTTCAGCCCCAGCATTTGCCTGGTGTGGAAATGGGAAACCAGAGGAAATCACGGAAACCCATCTTCAGGGCTGCCAAGAGTGGAATTCAAACCCACTATCTCCCACATGCAAGCTCACTGTTGCATGACCCTAACCACACGGCCAACTCGCCAAGTGGAAACTGTTGAAACTTGTACAATGATATTCTCTAAATTAAATCCATGAACATAACTCCAAGCATTTGTGGCTATAAATCCCTTCTTTATTATTATTATTATTATTATTATTATTATTTTTTTGTCAATGCCATGCGTTTTGTTAGTTGTTTTTTTGGGGGGGGAGGGGGCAACATTACTGAAACTATAACAGGTCTAGTCATTGAACTGAATACAATAACTGATCAGGTTATATTATATATATCCACTTATACAGGCCTAACATTTCAATTTCATTTAACCCTCTCAAACAGGCCTATTAAAACAGCAGAACAGGTTATGCTTAACAAATGCTACTTCATCAAATCATTAATGCTATAAAATGTTATTTTAATGTCATTTTTGCTATATATGCTATTAATGCTATAATTTCATACTTCTAAGTACAGCATATTTCAATGCAATGGAAAAAATACATAATTACCGAGAGTCCTGAAGTGTAGGAGGTGAAAAGTTATCAAAAATATTCTTTTCTCGTCCAGTTTCTTGAACTGGACTCATTGGTTCAAGCCACGCTGCTTTATACGAAACAATATTTGGATGATTCAGTCTGGCCAGTAACTTGACTTCACGTAAACTTTGAATGAAGTAATTCCTGTTGCGATAGCTGTAACAAATAAATACAAAATATTACTACATAATAATGTGTCTTTTCTAGACACAAAACTATATTCACACAAATAATCCCTGCATATTTCTTTCAAAATTTGGTGGGAGAACATTGGGGTGCAGATATTGTGTGTGTCATGTTTAGTGCAGTGCTCCTGACATAGGGAAATCTGAAAGCTGGTATTTTTCACCTACTCTGTTGGTAAATCTGTTCCCGCAATTGATGAATGTCATGTCTGTTCCGTATTGACTTTAATTAATAAAATAATTATTCCTTTAATAGGAATGTTTTATATTTCCACCATTCAATACTTATTAAAATATAAATATATTATTACATTAACGAAGGTCACACAGAGTGAAACATGTTCTAATATAAGTAATTATATCTTACTAAGTATTGAATTTTGGAAATATGAAACAATTCAATTAAAGGAATATTTTATTAAATCTGTTCCCCAAAAGACCGAGAAGCAAGCCACACACATATCACATCATTTGCGTCTTGTCAGTTTAAGAAGCCTCAAGTGTTTAGGATGGCCAGTATGAGTTTTTGCTATAAATCATTCACAATTAAAGAAAAGCTCCACATTACTGAAGAGGCAGAGCAAATTAGTTAAGTGTCCTGCAGAAAGAAAATTTTTTTCCCCCCTAGTGGTTTAACTCGCACTAACACACAGAAGGTTTTCTCCAATGCAAGGACTGGAAAGGGTTAGGGTTAAGAAGGTAGCGGCCATGGCCTTATTCAGCCCCAGCATATGCCTGGTGTGAAGATGGGATACCATGGAAAACCATATTCAGGGCTGTCAACAGTGGGAATGTATGATGTGGACGAGAGTTCCATATCTGATGAAGGAAGTATAAAGGTCACTTTGAACAGACAAACAGTAACCATTGGGCATTTCTTGGACAAAATGCAAAGTTTGCTGTAACTGAAAACAAGGCATGTGAAAATGTGACTGAAAAGAGAGCCTGGACAGTCACGAGTGAAAACTGTTGATTGAAAGCCATAGCAAAAGCAAGGGAGTTAAAAATTACGGGTTTCAAGGCTAGCTCACACGGGTTTTTAATGAAATGAAATAACTAGCACTGCATGACACCTCCAAGCCAAACATCAAGAAGATATTATGAATTTTCACAATAGATTTATCGGTGCCTGGGAAATTTGTATTTACTCTCACAAATTGCTAATGCAGACTAGATGTACTTATTCCACTACAGCATTTAGAGTTTTCAATATTAGTATTTAAAAAAGCTATACAATTACATTTTTCTCCTTATTTTTTTCATTAATTTTCCATTTTAAAATCAAAAACAAGGCCGCAGGAATTATTTGCTAGTGGGGATTATCTGTGTATATTCTGTATATAAAACATAATATCACTTACAAAGTACATCACATTGTGTGAACTACATCCAATGCCCAGTTACCTCTCCAGTAAATATTCCTTCATTGTACAAAATACATCAGGCTCTACAATTCTCCTTGGGAAGACAAAGTGGAACATACCTACTGCCCATACTATTTTATTTTTTTATTATTTGTTTTATGCTGCACTGACACAGACAGGTCTTTGGTAACATTGGGATAAGAAAGAGTTGGGAACAAGAAGGAAGTAACCATGGCCTTAATAAAGGTACAGCCCCAGCAGTTTGCCTGAGTGACCACGGTGTTAATTAAAGTACAGTCCTAGCAGTTTGCATGGTATGAAAATGGGAAAACATGGAAAACCATCTTCAGGACTGCTAACTGTGGAGTTCAAACCCACGAACTCAAAAATGCAAGGTGTCAGCTATTGTGATCCAAACCACATAGCCCCTTGCTCAGTATACTATTATTTAAAACATATTGCACCCTCTGATTAAGGCTCTGGTTGATTATTAATGTATTGTTCCATATATCGTGATGATGATGCTTGTTGTTTAAAGGGGCCTAAAATCTAGGTTATCTGCTCCTAACTAACCAAACTAACCCCATGGCACTACAGCCCTTGGCCTACCAAGAGACCACTGCTCACCCTGCAGATTGAAGGTGTCGTATGGTCAGCACGACGAATCGTCTCTGCTGTTATCCTTGGCTTTTTTAGGCCGGGGGTCATCTGTCCCCTAATGGTACGAAATGAGACAAAATCATATGTAATGACAATTGAAAAGTCCAAAATTCATCCACTGATCAGAAATCAAAATCTGATGATGAAGAATGAATATCAATTTAGAATAATCAGCAGATAGTACTTACAGTACTGAAAGTTAAAAATAATTCCAAAATCAATCCACTGACTAGAATTCAAAAAGACGATGATGAACAATTATGATGAACTTAATCAGTGGATCTGACCTACAATGCCCCACCTTCCCAGAAACTATCTTAAAACAATAGTATTACTTACCAAGGACTGCTTCTAAAACACAATTGTCAATCAATGATGCTCGTTGTCTAAAGGGGTCCAAAATCCAGGTCAACGGCCCCTCATAATGGTTCGTATCACTAGTAAAGTAGAACAATTGTATTTTTCATGTAGCGGTACTAATCAAAAGTAACATAGACTCGCGGTGTTCCACAGACAGTGGTATAACTCACAAGTAATGTACGTCGCACAGGTAACGCAGACCTATGGTGTTTCCACATAGGCAACGTAAACCCATAGTGTTCCTCATCCAGATGTACTAATCATAGGGCCCGAACTATCTTGTGGTGTTCCTCACATAGTGGGTATTAATCACAGGCAATGCAGACCCACGGTGTCACTGATATAGTGGTAATAATCACAGGCAACGCCCAGACCCATCGTGTTTCTCACATAATGGTACTAATCACAGGCAACGTGAGCCTGTGGTGTTCTGCATATAGTGATACTAATCACAGGTACTGTAAACCCACAGTGATCCACTCTCTGCTGCTACTAATCACAAACCTATTGTGTACCTAACATAGTGGTACTATTCGCAAGTAAAGGCGACCCAGGGTGTTCCCCGCATGATAGTACTAATCACAAGTAGTTTCATGTTTCACATTCAATCATCCCTTGATCGCCCTTTTTAGTCGCCTCTTACGACAGACAGGGGATACTGTGGGTGTATTACTCGTCTGTGTCCCCCACCCACAGGAGTTGTGTGTTTGGTCTACGAGAGCTATTTTATTTCGCTCAAGTCCGGCGGCAAGCCGGTTAGGACCCCTCTATCCGCCACCTGGGACGTGCCATTTGGGAGTATCACCTCTCCCCCTGCTACGCCAGCGTAGTAAGTTCGTGGACTCCATATATCATTCCTCTGCACATAATCTCTATGTTGTCAGGTGAGGGAAGATCGAGCCAATTAAAATTGCCACATGTCAACCTACACGTAAGTAATGCACAATTAAGTAAAACAGTAATTGCAATGATATCAGATCTTCTGGGCTAATAATAGGAAATTGGGATACATTTTATGAATGTTTTGGCAGGAATTGTCATTTGGTTAATTAGCAGTTAATAACTCTCATTGCCGAACATCCCTTGATATCTTTCGGACTTAGGTCAAAGAAGAAAAGCCAGGATACTCTTGAAATTTTCTAGTGAAAAAATATTTAAATTAGCAAGTTTAATTCTCCCACATTGGACCCTCAGTAAAATTGGCGGTATGCTGTAAATCTATAAGGACCCTGACTCCGTAAAATTATCACTCATCAATGTGTTTGCGGGATTTTCCTCACGTCAGTCTGCTATTACAAAACTGTATTTCTTTTACTTAGAATCTGCAAGGAACAGCAGGTCATGTTTTGTTTGTGAGATTGTCTATGTGCTAGTCTATGCCAGAGCCAGATAACAAAGTATATTCTAAAACTATCATTTGGAACTTGTAGTTTCTGAGGGAGCAGCAGACATTCAGTGAGGTAATATTGTTGCGAGCTGTTTGTGCTTACCTTACACAAAAAAAAAAAAACTCCCCTTCGAATTGGTGCTCTTTTCTCCGTCTGCGGTTACGAACTGTCTGCTTCCCGGCTGCTTGTATTACTGCTGTCACTGCTTGCCTGTATGGCCCATCCACTCTGACGTCACGCCTATAGTATCTTCTTGATCTACCCCGCTGGCATATATATATGGCCTTGCGTCGTTCATTCGGGAGGTCAGTTGTGGTATAACCTTGTTGAAGACAGTGGGAGCTGGAACTCTCCACACAGCTGGACCGTGTCCATTTTACTTGTAAAGTTCGTACTGGACTTCTGTCAAGGGTGAGCAGACACTGTTTCTTTCTATCATTTAACATGTCCTACCTTCCTATACTTGGGCTTCGCCGTAGTAATGAAAATTGAACTTTGCTCCCTTCAGGATACATCTGAGTATTCATGCAGCGCAAATGTTCTGCCTTTTGGACATTCATATTCCTAAAATGTGGTGTAAATGGTGCACTGGACAGCTGATCTAATATTCTAGTCCATAAACATTCCTTACTTTTGAGATGAACTTTTGCATCGCGTCTGTTAGTGCTGGGGACTTGGCAGCTTGATCCTTATCCTATCCCATTCCTCTGTTTCTTATTTCCTTATTCTATCCTTTATCTTCTATCTATCTGTTAATTTTGCGTAAAAATGGCGCTTGCTCAAAAGATGTGGTCTGCTAATTTAATTTGTATGTTCATCGGTTAGCTTCTATTTTATTATCGCTTCTGCGCATGTGTGTGTGTTTTAATCCCTTCTGGGATTATTTGTTAGAATTCCTTTTTTTTCTTTCTAATCTACCAAAAGGTTCAGTCCCTGAAACTGGAGATTGGTTTATTTCAATTCTGAATCTCTTGAATTGTTTGGCATGAGGTTACATTACAATGTCATATTGTAAATATTGTATCAATTTGTGAGCTTATCTTGCAACTTTGTATTCTACTGGCACGAGCCTGAAACTTTATTTGATGTACCTCCCTTCTAGCGTATTGTGTAATATAATGCAAAGAAACTGATTTCAGAATCTATGGGTTCCCCCCCCCATTCTTTTTCTTTTTCCCCTAATTGCAGTGTCGGAACATATGTCCAAAGATTGTAGTGATTGGTGCTTAGGAATTCGATTATGACGATGTAATTAAAAATTTGTATCACCTACGTGTCTTAAAATCGAACTTAACGCTTTTTATTACGCCATATGCTGGTTCATACTATGTGTTCTGATGTAAATATAATTTGTTACCCCTTTGAGATTGGTATAATATATTTGTTATTTCCAAACTTGTTTTCCAAAATTCTCTTTCACGAGTTCCTTTCCCCTATTACTTCTGTTTTCACTGGTACCTACTACGGCAATTCTCTTGGGTAGCGGCCCTTTAACTTGTTTATGCACATGTATGGAGCTCTAAATTGCTCTGTTTACGGTAATGTTGACACGATGTATTGAACTGTTATATTCTCATGTTGCACGCTTCTCGGCACTCTGCGCGGTTGTGTACTGTCAGTTCTGGGTACTTTGATATCTTGTTGTCTAGTGTTCCGATCAAGGGCACTTTCTTAAAAGCAAATCTCAATTACAACGCTATTTCTAGCAAGTTGATAGTAAGCAAAGACACTCTCAAGTACAAAGACCGTAACAATATGTAAAGTCTCACTTATCATTGTGTTCATCAAACTTTTCCACTAATCTTTGTTAGACTATGATCAGAACTTTGATGGTCTGTCACAGTAGTGAGTCAAGGTTATAGCTCATCAACATCATCATCCTTTAACCATCTCCAGTTGCAGAGGTGCGGTACAAGAGTGCTCTCCATCTTTGTCTCTCCAGGTACGTTTCTTTCTTCTCAACTTGGTGCCACTTCACTTCTCTTCCTTCCAAGTTCTGCTTTATTTGACTGATATAACTTGGCAGTTATAGCTAAGAGGCATAATTGCATTAATATGGTATTATGCAAATCAACTCTCATCTGTTAGTAGGGTGGCAGAGACAAGCCACAGGTATTATATTCCTTTTGACAATGGTAGGCACAAGAGTTGCAGGACAATTAGTGTTATATCATTTAATGGTCATTAAAGGAAAGTTTGTTTCAGTCAAATGAATACTAGAAATAGTATTTTTCTTATGATGTGTTAATATCATGAACTCAAGCTGTGAATATGCAAAGAGTTATGAAGCATGTCAAAAGCTAACTTACTTTTAGGATTGAGTCACAAGGAAGTTGACAGTTTACTGCAGCAGAAGTTGGTACTATTTGCAGCTAATGCATCATCCTAGAAAGCAGCATTGTAGCGTGTTGTTTTACCAACGTACAAATCGTGCCCTAACATGGTTTGTAAGTTCGTGTGATGTTTTAAGGTATATAACTGTTAACTGTTTCAAAAGGTGTATTCACGATGTATAAAAATATTGTATCTAGTGTTACTTCATAAGCCAGAGAAATGAATTGAGTATGTGGAAAGCCACTGTTGTAACAACCTATCTACCACTGGTTGAAGATAAATAAAAATAATTGGAGCTAGGCTATACCAGGTCTAGAAGAATGTCACCTTCATGGAGAGAGAATCCTGCATTGGACTCACATGTGAGTAACAATCTATCTTTATTTATTAGATGAAAAGTTGCATATTTCATATTTGCCTTTATACTGTATAATAACATAGGAGTGCTGAATGATGGGCCATAGGTTTTCTTTTATTTGTGGACAATAGGTGTAAATAATAATCATTTAGGGATGTATTTCATTATGCTATTCATTGATGGGGTTATGTTTGTGTTAATAGCTAAATTTTGTGTGCGTTAAGATAATCTGGACTGTGCATCGACTGTAGGACGGTTTTGTTTAGCAAAGGTGAATGTTTACCACTTAATTTGCATTGTGAGGTTATCTTCTGTTTGAAATCTTATTTTTAATCGAGTGATACCCATTTCAAGCCTAGTTATGCTTAAAGTTCTTCTTGTGTTTACATCTAGTTATGTGAATGCTTGAGAGGTTAGTTACAGGTGTTGTTAAAATTATCTAGCCTTGTTGTGGTTTACTAGAAAGTAGAGCCCAAGGCTAAATGTGCTTGGTGGTGTAAAATGTACTTGTGGTGAGCCCTTAATGTTGGTCAGTGCAAAATGCCCCAGTTAGGGATGAGTTATAGTACCACTTTGCCTACAAGGAAATACTGATGATAGAAATGATAGTGTGTCTGTGATGATATAGTGAACACTATTGAGGTTAATAATGGTAGGAACTGAATCAAATTGGTGACAGGAGATCCATTTGGCTAAATTTGACCAGAAGAAGAAATAGAATGATAGGACACATCTTACAAGACACACAGGACTTGTGCAGTTAGTTTTTGAGGGAAGTGTATGTGGTAAGAACAGTAGGGGTAGACCAAGGTATGAATATGACAAGCAGATTAAAGCAGATGTAGGATGCAGCAGTTATATATTAGCACAGGATAGAGTGACAAGGAGAGCTGCATCAAACCAGTCTGTAGACTGATAAACAACAACAATGGTAGGAAGTGAATCTTTGACAAATAATGGACCATATGAGGTTAGATGAGAAAAATATCTTTGAATTAGGCACTGTAATGCTTACAAGGTGTTTACTAGGTGAAAGGTCTTCCTTAGGCACCAGTGATGATGACTATAGGCTCTGAGCGCTGCTGGGAAAAATGCACCGCTGCGCTGTGAGTGGCGAACATTGTAAGTTAATGCGATCACCGCACAAATATCTCTGTCGTTTCACAGCGTGTTGCTATGGCCGACTAAATAACAACAGTGGGATTTCAGAGTGCTTTATGCAACAACAATCGGCCAAATTATTCCAAACTTCAAGAAAGTGGTCATGTATTCATTTTACAAGAAAAACTGTTTGCAGGAAATAGCAACAGAGTGAATAACTGCAAATATGATAAGAGAAAAACGTTGGTTCACTAGAGAGACTACCATTTCACGATAGAGGCAACATAGTAATTTATGTATTATTTGTGGTGATAACGAGATTGATTTTCATGTACACATTCAACAATGCTGTCTTCAGAAAAATATATTTGGCCTATCTCTAATACGATATCGTGTTAGCGTAGGTTAATGTTGCGAGGGAGGCCTTGGTAAAATAATAAAAATATTTCCATGAAATGTAAGCATATTTTTGCTGTTATTTATAAGGTTTACTCAGAACATGTCACTTCGTGTACCGATCAACCCTGTGAATTGTCTGGACCTCGCATCTAAAAAGCGCGGAAGGAGAAATACAACAGGGAGAAGAGCTTATACAGGAACTTTTTCCGATAAAATGGCACAGGTTTAATGTTGGACCAGTTGAAAATATCAGAATATCTTAACGTTGCCAATAAATTATTGTGTCTGTATTTATAATATGATCGCGACCACCTCTGTAATATAACGGTTAGCGCTACTAGTTTCCTTTGTCGGGGGCCCGGGCTTGATTCCCAATACAGACAGAAACTTGAGATTGACATGAGGGTACATGCAGCTCATGTTCATTAGGGGTTGCTTGAGAAGAGTTGCACCACCTCGGGGCGAGAACAGAACTTTACGTATGTAAAATGCAGTATTTCTGTAAGCTATTGATATTGTGTAATGGAAGCCAATTTCTATAATTACAGTATATTTGTCCACTGCCTTTTTAAATCCATTTCGTGAGGTTGTGACAGAATACTCTAAAATTTCACATTGTGGTCTGTAGTACGGTATATTATTATTATTATTTATTTTATTTATTTATTTTGTGCACTTCCGTGGAAATGATATTCAAGCAATTGTGCAGTTTTTAGGAAATCAAAGCTGAATAAACCTTAATGTAAACTACAGTTTTACGTAGAATTTGAACCCATAAATTTCCGTACAATTCCAGTCGTAGCAATGACCACAGTCTTCTGCATGGTCTTGTAGATGTTGGTGTTGACATCCAACTTCTTCAATAATTTGTTTGTAATTGTTAACCTTTGCATTATGTTAAGAGTAACTGTGTATTAAATACTGTAAATGTAAAAATCCAGAATCACTTCCTGCGATTTACTGCTAAGATCCACCGTCTTTTCAAATCCATTTCATGAGGTCGTGAATGAAAGCTCTGTATTACTGTATCTATTAATGCAGCCAAGAACAAGCGCATCATTCTGTCGGAACATTGTGACATTAAAATATAATTATCTGAAGACAGCACTGTAAAATAATTGAATAAATGTATGTAAACGTCACACACATTCCAGCTTCTTATGGCGATGACTCTAAGTAGTTCTCGTAGTATCCACCCGCAGCAGCACAGTGCTGTACGCACGGAGCCTATAGTGATCTTAGTCCCAGCATGTTGTTATAATAATGTCTTATGTTACCACAAGGCAAATATCATGTATTCGTATCGAATTTCAGTATTCCAAGTTATACTAATGTAAGGCAATTTGCGATGACATTAAATTCATTGTAATATGATTTCTTGTATGCATAATACCCTGGAGGCAGGGTGAAGCCTGGTTGGCATGTCCCCAGTTCTTCATGACAAAATTTAATGTGCTCAGCATTTCAATTTAAGTCATGCTAGAGGAGCTTTTTGGTGAATAATCTTGATAATCTTTCCTCACATGTATAATCTTGATAATTAATCTATCCCATGTGATTTTTGGAATTTTTCTGTAGAATTTTGTTTGTGCTGTGGTTCTGAGGTCATTTATAACTGTCATATAAGCTTACATCTTGTCCAATGAGATGCACAGATCCCGAGTCATGTTTTATTTCTGTCCCATGTACTATTTTTGTGGAAGTCATACCAGACTACGTTCATGCTAGGGTAAGGTGGTGATGTGTGAAAATAAACAAAACCATTGTTGCAACAATCCACTCCTTTATATGAAAAACAATTTGATATTGAACCATACTGTTCATGATGAGAAAGGCGATATTTAACGCAATTATTCTGTTGTGCAATAGGACGCAATGATTACTGGCGCAAAGCTAGATTGGACGCAGGAGCCTGGATGCAGTCCGCTAGTACGAGCATGGCATCGTATGTGTGACAAAGAAGATGTGTCAGAGTAGGACAGGAATATGTGGAGTATGTTCCGTGAAGTACCATGCCACCTCAACAAAACTTAAAGCGGCAAGAAACAGGCTTGTCACTTCTCAGAAATCGAGTGATATCCACTCTCTCTGAAGTCTCTAAGAGAAGATAAAAGGATAACAATGATCCTCAGAATTTTAGGAACATTATGATGTGTCTAATGCCATTAATAAGTAATGAATTCTATAATTCTGCATTAGCGCGCAAACTGTGGGAAACCATCAAGTAACTGCATACCAATCTTGAGCGTGTTTCCTGGTGAGTCCCCTAGCGTGGTTTGGCCAGATGCTCCCTATAACAACTGGGTGATTTGGAGGGAGGTATCTCATTCTGTAGCTAGATTTACTTCTGTGCGTGTCGTGAGTACGTCCGCCTGTTTCAATCATTGCGCCATAAACTTTCCTTAAGACAAAGACTGATTACCTTAGTGCGCTTGTGCTAGTATTTATTCAGCGGATAAGTGATCTATAAACTTTCTAGAACTGTTCAATCGAATTATTGCATTCAGACGCTTTACAGTGTGGTCGCGACTGTATAATTATCCTACCAGAGACAATGCCGTACGCATAGACTTCATCATAGAAGCAGTACGGGCAACCGTGTAAAGGTATAACAATGTGCGGTATAAGTGGAGGTACAGACAAAAGCAATTAATGTTATTTCCATTAGATTTACGTGTGTGAATAAGTTGAGCAATAGGTAATGACAATTTTGTTCAACAGATTAGGCTATTGATTTCAGCTTGCAGTTAAAATCAGCCTACACACACATTTGTACGCGGTTCAGGCTACGGAGAACAATGATGTTAGCTTTGCAGATTGCCAGTAACTGATTTTTATGCCTGTAAAATTGAGCAGAAGTGGTGTTAGTACCGTGCTGTCAAATAATTAAGCATTTAATTGCAGTGAAGACCTGTATCGGGTTCAAGAGCTCATAAGTACGAGACTTTCCGACCTTAACCTCAAGAAGATGACCTCACGATGGGGCCATCTACAGAGACTGGACCAAGAGGATCGACCCAGGATGACAGCTTCACCATGATGGGCTAAAAAAGGAGTAGCCATTTCCAGAAGGAGGAAGCAGAGAGGTCATCAGCAATGAGCTACGTGAACAAGTGTTTTGGCATGTGTTAGGGGTAGTAATGATTTTGCAGATAGCTGTTTGTTTAATTATGTAGATAAGATTTTAATAATAATAATGTTATTTGCTTTACATCCCACTAACTACACTTTTACGGTCTTTGGAGATGCCGAGGTGCCGGAATTTAGTCCCGCAGGAGTTCTTTTACGTGCCAGTAAATCTACCGACACGAGGCTGACGTATTTGAGCACCTTCAAATACCACCGGACTGAGCCAGGATCGAACCTGCCAAGTTGGGGTCAGAAGGCCAGAGCTTCAACCGTCTGAGCCACTCAGCCCGGCAGATAAGATTTTAGTTAAGCCCTTTTGACAATTGCATAATATAGTTAAGATGCTAGTTAATCCCTTCGGGCAGCTGTGTAATATAGCTATGGTGTTAAGCAAGCCCATCAGGCAACCTGATGATATAATCATGAGACTGAGTAAGCCCTTGTGGCGATTAGGTAACTTCCACAGGACTATTGCATGGGGGAATTGTATAGTTAGCTATGATTTACGGGAAATGTGCTATTTGCTTTACGTCGCACCGACACAGATACGTCTTACGGCAATGATGGGAGAGGAAAGGACTAGGAATTGGAAGGAAGCGGCCGTGGCCTTAATTAAGGTACAGCCCTTGCATTTGCCTGGTGTGAAAATGGGAAACCACGGAAAACCATCTTCAGGGCTGCCGACAGTGGGGCTCGAACCCACTATCTCCCGATTACTGGATACTGGCCGCACTTAAGCGACTGCAGCTATCGAGCTCGGTACGGGAAATGTGGGAACAAGGCGTAACACAGGATTGTCCCTAGCGAAATATTCCAGTTTATTCTTTATGCATGTTAATGTAATCTGTTGTAACGTAAATGTCTTCAAAAAGGAAAGTTCTGATACTTTAAGACGATGTCTAGGAAGATAGTAAAATGTTAGTTAAATGTATGTCAGCATCTGCACGATGTACGTGTATGATTTTCAGCGATTTGGGCTACGCGGTGCGTAAGCTATTGCAACGTTGGAACAGAAAGATTATCTAAATTTCCAACAGAGTTTTTCCACCACTATGCATTCAACTTGAACCTGGGACTAAGGGATGAGATGTTGTGCTGTATGAAAGATGCGCCATAGCATTTGTGATGTATTAGTACATGAGAGTGCTCTTATTTAATGAAGTAGACCTGAGATGTGGTCAGGCACCTGAGCCTTTGCAGTTATGAAAGAGAATGATCCCTTGTGTATGTCAGGGAATGGCTTTGAGAGCCCCATATGCCTGCTCTTGTAGGAGCGGAAGATTAAGAGTCCTTGCCTTGACAAGGCAGCATTAGCTGGGTGGAAACTAGGTCGAGGAGGTTGTTTGTTTACATTTTTTCTGCTGGAAGGGGAGAGCTCCTCACTTCACTCCACAGGTCGACATGACCAACACCCAGGCAGAGGAGACCTTCCGTCTTAGAAGTCTGCATGTGAAATATTTCCTTTCGTTTTTTTAAATATGCTTTTATTTCCAGGTGACAGATTTGATGCCTGACTGTTGGCATCTTTGTGTGTGTTCATTGGTTCTGTTCATGTGTGTCATACTGTCTTATGCTTGTCGTTTAGAAAGTGATGTAACATGCAAGTTACCAGGGGTCGAGAGTTCATACTCCTCTGTGTTTGTGGGAGCGCGCCCACAGTAAACTCTGTGCTTTTGGTGGGAGTAATTAGTCCTATGCTTATGTACATTTGTATATACATCCTGTATGTAAGGGAACTTTCTGGTGTTAATTATTGGTCTGTGAAGCGTTACTAGTCCTAACATTACAATTAATTTATTTTATGACATGGTGTTGTACACCAAGGGCTTGTTCACATTCAGCTTAGATTTCGAATGAAACAACATCCTGAAAACTCAATGTGTTGTTTATGTTCTTGCAACTTTTTAGCATTTACTGCACTTGCTTTTAGTGCATTGTATTACGTAAATACTGGGATTTTAATTTTATTTTTCTTACTGTGCTTTCGCTTATTAAATTGGTGGAGTATAAGCTGTTCCCCATTACGCAAATACAACGCAAATTCTTGTCCATTTAGATCCTTTTAGTTGTATATTTTGGCCACCAGACCGTACACACGTTCTCCGGCTGCTAGGCGGTGCATTTTGGACAGGAATAACAGGCAAGTAATTGAACCCCCCATACTCACTCGACTTACCCATTCACTTATACCCTTAGAGGGTATAATATGATACAATAAGTCATTATGATGTTCTGTTACAATCAATGAGCTAGACAAAGAATACAAATCTGTTTCTCTCTATTTTCTGAGAGCAAATGGTATGAGAAAACGAAGAATAAACATGAAGCTCTCCACATTACTACTACCTTTGGATTAAAATCCAAACAAATTATACTGTCCACTGAAATAAGCTTTACAACATTTCAAATTCATCCTTTTCACCAGAACTGCATTGCAATTTAACTTCCTTGCCACTTCCTGTCACAACTTTTCTAGCAGGAAGGTCAGGGTTGGCTGGATCACTCTTCTCCTCCACAGTATTATGCCCTGCTGGACAGGCCTTATAATATAACCTGAAGATGTTTTCAACTGCATCACTCATGTTATGCCATCTTTAACAGGATACAATTGTATAACCTTCGCCATGGGCCAGCTGATTCTCTTTTTGATCTCGCTTCCTACCACAACGATGTCTCCTACATAAATTTCTTGATGTCCTGCTTTACTGGGATTTTGGAGCAATTGCCTCAGATTTTCTGCTATAAATCTTTGCCTTAAATCTTCCCTGATATGTAGAATATACTGGAAGCATTTCACCAGATTAATCTCATCAGGCTTGTCTAAATCAGGTACTCCCACCATTACATTATCCTGCATGCATACTGTCGGAGTTAGAGGAATGTAGTCATTACTCTCCACCTTCAAACAAATTAGACGCCATGAATTAATCACTGCTTCACAACCATACAAGATACTCTGCATTTCATCATAGTGAAGAGAACAATTGCCTAGAACACAGCGTAATAATTTAGTTAACATTTGTAACAACCACTCCCACCAACCATCCCACCAAGGTGCTGATGGTGGGCTGAACCTCCATTGAATTCTTCGCGCAGAAGATTCTCTATGAATCATAATCCAATCAAGCTCTTTAAGTTTGTTCCATGTTCCGACAAAATTTGTTTCATTGTCACCGTAGACTACTTATGGTCTCCCTCGCAATGACACAAATCAGTGAAAACCCATTAGAAGGTCATTAGTAGACAAGGATGCCAACAGTTCCAAATGAACAGTCCTATAAACAGAGCAGGTAACTAACAACACCCATGCCTTTCTGTCTCATCTTAAATTTAAAGGTCCAGCTAGATCAAGTCCTATGACCTCAAACATCATCGCTTGTATTAACCTGTCTTCCGGTAGAGGTACTGGAAATGTATGAATGGGTTTCCCTTTGAACTTCTTACATCTGACACATTTGGAAGTAACTCTTCTTATGGTTTTCCTTGTCTTCAAGATCCAGAATCTTTGACACAGTTGAGTGATATGTACATGTATGCCAGCATGACTCAATTTTATATGTTCTTCATAAATCAAGAGTTCTCCAAGTTTATGTTTGCTAGGCAGTACAATTGGATACATGAAGTCCTCTTCAAATTTTCCATGTGTAATTTTTGTTACAACAAGAAGTACATCATGTCTGTCTTTCGTCACACACAATGACTTCAAAGCCGTTTAATCTGAATCAAATGCTTCTTGTTGTACGAGTTCCAGAAGTTTTAATTCACTTGAATTCAACTCATCACTGGTAAGTTCTGCTTCCTGACATTCCACACTCCTAGTGCTCTTAACAAATTTTGATATCCAACTAATCATTCTTAAAATATTTCTATATGAAGAAATAAATCATATACCAATGTGTTGCCCTCATATCTTTGCTTCTGACAGTTGATCTTTGTATATGAAGAAAAATAAATTACCAACATGTTGCCCTTGCATTTTTGCTGCTGACAGTTGATGCTAAAGTCCATCCCATTTCCTTTTTAATTTCATCTTCATCAATATTTACTTTCATAACCAGCCTATCATCACACTTGTTTTTGAGCCATGCTGGGCCTTCCACCATTGTGATTCTTTTAGCTTTGCAAATAAACAGCCTTTGGAAGGTAAGTCGGCTGGATTCATCTGCCCTGGAACATGATGCCAGTCGCTGAGTTAGTGCTACTTAGGATTTCCTTAACTCTATTTGAAACAAACACACTCGACTGATCATTTCTCTTAATCCATGACAATGCTGTAAATGAGTCCGAACAATAATATTCAAGCCTTCTCTAGCTAGAGCTGCAAGCCGGGCCCCTATGAGACAGGCAAGGAGGTCTAACCATGGAATAGTAGTGGATTTCAATGGTGCTACTCTTGATTCTGCTTGAAGTAATTCTACTACAACTTCATTTTTTTCTTCACTTCTCAAGTACACCACTGCAGCATATGCACATTTACTCCCATCACAAGAGGTGTAAACTGACTTCTTTGTTGACAGACCTACATATTCTTACATCGGACAATAGAAGTAAGTCTGCCATACACTTCTTGAAATTGGTTCCTTTATCACTTGTCATCTCTGCATCCTAACTCAATTTTTTCTTCCACCTTTCTTGTAGTAAGAGCTTAGGAATAAGAGTTAAAGGACAAGTAAATCCAACAGGATGAAATACTTGTTCACCTATTGCAAGAAGATTCCTTTTTCTTAATTTTTCTCGGGGTGTTGATATGCTGTCTACTTTGCAATATAATACATCTTCAGGTTTGTCCCAGAGCAGTCCAAGAACTGATGTAATCTCTGTAGGTCTGCCTCCAGAAGCAAACACGAACTTTCCCATCCTCTAAGTAGAAATTCTGCCTCTTGCATTAGTTGCGTGGCTTCTGAAACAAACTGCTTTAATTCCTCTTCAGATTCAACTGAATTCACACAATTATCCAAATAAAATGTCCTCCTTACCTTGCAAGCCGAATTCCTGAAATGACGTTGAGACTTATAAAGGTGGTAATTAATATCTGCACTGAGCAAGAATGGGCTGCAGTCACCCCAAACACGACTCGGCGATGTCTATAATCTGAATTTTCTGCTTACTGTAATCCTCCCACCACAGAAATTTCAGAAAATCACAGTCTTGCTCATTAACAAGTATCAGCAAGAAGGCCTGTTTATTATCGGATATTATTCCAAACTCCTTTTCTCTGAATCTTAATAGAACTCTTGGTACCAGTTCCAAGAGGTTTGGACCCTTTGCCAAGCAATCATTAAGAGAAGGTAATCCTTTTGTATGACACAATGGACCAAACAATGGCCTCACCTTAGTTGTAGAGTTAACTTTTAACACAGCTCTATGGGACAGATAACGTCCATCAAATCAAATCGAATCAAATCAAATCTCATCTCTTTAATTGCAAAAGAGGTGTCTACCTCGGTGGCAAATGGTACACTAAAATACATAATTGTCAAGCACTAAATATTAAATTAACAAAAGAAGAAAATTTTCCTGTAATACAATATTATACCATTTACGCTAACAATTTTTTCTATTAAACACACAGCTCATTCTTAATAAATTTATATTGTTTACAAAATTCTACTTATAATATCTCCTGTACTACTTACAAATATAGTCAACTTATATACAGTATGTGGAATTACTTCAAATGATACTGTACAACTGGTATAAGATTAAACTTTACATTGCATTTATTTACTTTTTTTTTTTTTTTTTCTTTTTTTTTTTTTACCCATTCTGGAACCTAAGTAGCATAACGACCTGCTGCGTCTTAACCAGAACCCCTTTTGCCACCACTTTTCAGAGTTCCTGAACAACCTTCACAGCTACCGTAGCGGTCCAAGGGCCCTCGAAGTCCCCACTGTACTTCACCCCTACAGGCAGTCCCCTACTTCGGCTGTCCAACTCCTTAGACCAGGGGATGGAATTAATTTATTCACACACATTTTTTTATTTACAATAACCTGCACTGGTCGAATGCCCTCTAACACTTCATTTATTTTCTCTGTTGCTGTTTATTCTCTTCTTGAATATCTGTACATATTTTGGAAAAGGATCAAACACTACCCCTGGTAAACTGTTTCACTCGTTCACACCCTTCCCAATGAATGAAAATTTACCCCAATCGCTTCTGCTAAAATTCCTTCTAATTTATTATTTGTGGTCTGTCCTGCCGATATAATTATTTTCCAACTGAAGCCTCTCACGGATATCTCACCATGCTTCTTCTCTTTTATAGGCTCTATATAATTCTGTAAGTCTAGTTTTCTCCCTTCTCTTACTTAAAGTTTCCCACCCAAATTCCTTTAACATTTCTGATACACTACTCTTTCTCCTGAAATCCCCTGTAACAAATCCTGCTGCTTTCCTCTGCACACTATCTATTTCTTTTATTAGGTATTCTTGGTGAGGATCCCAAACACTGTTTGCATATTCCAAGTCTTTTAATTCTTTGTTGCATCCTTTAAGCAGCCTCATTATGACATGTAACGATCTGTATGCTTTCCCAACAATGTCATCCACATGACCCCTCCAGTGCAAATTACTTTCAAATCTCACACCTAAGTATTTGCACTTGCCATCTTTTGGGATAACTACCTCATCCAAAGTATATTCAAATTCAGTTTTAAAACTCCTGTTCGTAAATGTTGTAACAGTTGACTTGCCTCCATTAATTATCATATTATTCTCTTTTCAACCATTGCTGGATACTCTCAAGGTCCCTTTGTAATTCTGAACAATCCTCAATGTTATTTATTTCCCTATAAACAATTATGTCATCTGCATACAACCTTATTTTCGATGTTATATTATTCCCTAAATCATTTATGTATATTAAGGAAAGTAACAAACCGATTATACTACCCTGTGCAATTCCCTTCCAAACTTTCTCTTCCTGTGATACATTATTTCCTACTTTGACTTTCTGAACCTTTGAATTTAGAAATGTTTCTATCCAACATGTAACCCTTACGTCCAATCCTAATCCCTCCAATTCTTTAATAACATTCCATGTTCCACTCTATCAAAGGCTTTTGAAAGATCTATGGCTATGCAATCTAACTGACCTCCTGAATCCAATTGATCTGATATGTCCTGCTGGATTCCCACCAGTTGTGCCTCAAAAGAAAATTTCTTTCTAAATCCATACTGGCTCCTCATGTAACAATTTTTATCATCACATGTCCCTCTGATGTACTTTGATATTAAACTTTCCAGTATTTTACAAACTATACTGGTCAGGCTGATTGGTCTGTAGTTCTCTGGTTTCCTTTTATCATCCTTTCCTTTATAAATTCGTATTATTATAGATTCCTTCCATTCCTTTGGTATTACACTATTGTTTATGCCATAGTCAAAGAGAAATTTTAAATAAGGCACTATGTACCACCCCATTGTCTTTAATACCTCCCCAGTAATTTGATCACTTCCTGCTGCTTTTCCTTGCTGAAGCAGTTGGATTTCTCTGAAAATATCTTCATTTGTGAATTTCTGAATCTTCTCCTTCATTCAGAGGCTCAATGATACCTTGTTTACACCAGTCTTTTATTACAGTGTTATAATCCTCAAATTTGTTCACACTATTGAGTTTCAAGTTTGTAGTGAGTAGTCTCTTCACAGCATTTCCTTCATTATTTTTTAGATCCTCAGGTTCTCTTAGCCAGGGAAGACCGACTTCATATGATGATGATGATGCTTGTTTTTTAAAGGGGCCTAACATCTCGGTCATTGGCCCCTAATTCGACAAAATGAGACGAAATGCAATGAACAATTTAAAAGTCCAAAATTCATCCACTGACCAGAATTTAAAATGTGGTGATGAAGAATGAATGGGTGAATATCAATTTATTCCGTTGTGTTCCTCACATAGTGTCCTCCCCTGTGGGTGGGGGCGGTAGAATAACACCCATGGTATCCCCTGCCTGTCGTAAGAGGCGACTAAAAGGAGCCCCAGGGGCTCTGAAATTTGGAGCGTGGATTGGCGACCACGGGGCCCTTAGCTGAGTCCTGGCATTGCTTCCACTTACTTGTGCCAGGCTCCTCACTTTCATCTATCCTATCCGACCTCTCTTGGTCAACTCTTGTTCTTTTCAGACCCCGAAGCTATTAGGTTTGCGAGGGCTAGGGAGTCTTTCATTTTCACGCCCTTCGTGGCCCTTGTCTTCCTTTGGCCGATACCTTCATTTTTCGAAGTGTCGGACCCCTTCCATTTTTTCTCTCTGATTAGTGTTATACAGAGGATGGTTGCCTAGTGGTACTTCCTCTTAAAACAATAATCACCACCACCACCACCTCACATAGTGGGTACTAATAACAGGTAGCGCAGACCCACAGTGTTGCTCATATAGTGGTACTAATCACAGACAACGCCCAGACCTATGGTGTTTCTCTCATAATGGTACTAACCACAGGCAACGTAAGCCCGCGGTGTTCCACATAGTGATACTAATCACGGGTACTGTAATCCCACTGTTGCTACTAATCACAAACCTATTGTGTACCTAACATAGTGGTACTACTCGCAAGTAAAGGCGACCCGTGGTGTTCCTCGTGTGATGGTACTAATCACAAGTAGTCTCATGGTTCTAATTCAATCATCCCTGGGTCGTCCCTTTTAGACACCTCTTACGACAGGTAGAGGATACTGTGGGTGCACTTTTCATCTGCATCCCCCACCCACAGGGGGGATTGACTTCATATCTTCCTGAAGACATAATTTCTAGTTCTTCTCAAACTGCTCCTTCACTGCTATTTCATCTGCTGGTCATTTCTTTTCTCACAGGGATTAGTAATTCCAACAGCCTCTAATTTCCACAAATCTGCTATACTACTCGATTGATAGAAGAGTGAAATCATTGCGCCATGGTCACCACAACCTTTTACCTTCTGAGCCTTTCCCATCACTGTCCAACCATGGAATGCTTCCACGGCTTTTCCTCAATTTCAGGATATCCCTTCCCGTAATTATTCTTCTTTAATTCTTCCATACAAGGTCCATTAGCAATCCTCGGTATTGTACTGCAAATGACTTCCTGATCAAGCACAGAAATCTTGGTAGAATAATTTTCTACTTGTACTTCATAACAATCACGAACTACTTCATTTGACCTAGTTCCCCCAAACAACGGAACCAGAGTCTCTTTTCCCAAAAAATATACCCCTACTCCTTCACTGGTTTTCTTCAGGATATAGGATCATTGTGATCCACTGCCTATTAAAATTCTAACAACACGTCCAATACCACTGCTCCCTGTAAGCCTTACTAACACAGTCTGAAGAACTTCTTGGGAAGAACAATGGTTTGATGCATAAACACTCGAAATCCCTTTTTCTCCATTGGGTTGTAGTTAGTTATTCTCTGGACACTGCTGTTCTGTTTTGTTCTAAATTAGGACACATTATACAAAAATGTATTCTTTGATAAATAACACACTTCACTCTTAACTTACAATCTCTCCCACTCTTACAGCAAACCAAGCAAGCCCTTTTATTTAACAATATTTCCTTTTTCTTTTCAACAGTCATGTCCTGAGCAGAGAAACAGTCTTTACTAATATGATATTTTTCACATAAGATGTATTTAATTTGGCTATTTTAACTTCCAGCAAAAAAACAAATCCCTAGCTGTAGGCAACCTACTGAGACTACTCTGTTACCATCCATCCTTCCTTAATGGTAGGTAGTTCTCATCTTTAAAATCTGCTTTGGCATTTGCAATTCTTTCTTCTCCCTCTACTGCACTCTTCAAGAACAGTAAGAGCTGTTATAACTTAAACTCGTAACTGTCATTCTGAATCTCTATTAGTGCTTCAGCTGTCATACTTCTCAACCACACACGCACAGTGTTCTCTGGTATGCAGGATTCCACTAAAGGAAATAACATGGCTGCATACTTTTCGGTTGTAACATCAATAGATTCCATTGTCCTTAAATGTGATTTTAACTTATCATGTATCATATAACTGAAGTGTATTTACTTTCAATCTTTGATCTGAATTATTTTTTTAAACCAACCCAAGTACAGTAATTCTCTGATATAAAACTTTGTTAGTAACTAATCCTTTCCAAATCTAATTCTCAGGCAATCAATATTTTTCACGTAATTTTAAGCTATGGGTGGAAAGCTGTCTACTATTTCCCTGGCTCAGCTCTCTTCTACTGTTGACTGTATTGAGTACTGAAACTTTACCTCGTTGCTTAAGTCTTCATTTCCATGAATCCTTTTAAATAAACTCCAAAAACCTAACCATTCTTTCACTTCTCCACCAAATTTTTTCAACTCTTAGACAATCTGAGACTATTACAACTAGTAGGCTGGGACAAACAGAAAGATCATCAGTTGCTGAAAACTCACTGCTAGCAGACAATGGACATACAGTAAAGAGACACCAAAGTACTGTCAACTACTGTATTGTATCACGCCCTGCTGCAAAGGAAAGCCATTGAAATTCTGAAGCACACCAACATCTTCAACCGTAAGGAGGAATCTGAACGGGTAAATAAAGCCTGGTTTCCAGTCCTGAAAACCTTGAATCCTGGAGGACACGATTGCCATGGCAGACCAGAAAAAGCAATGGGTGATCAGTTGCCTGTCTCCGCCAAGGCAGGTCGATGTACATCGCACTCCTTAATGCTTCAATCACTGGCCGAACAGCCAATCTACATTAAGAAGTGAAGGTAATTGTTTCCACCTATTCAATACTACAACAGTGTGAAGTTATTAATACATCACATATTTATTAGATTTCAACATAGGGACCGGTTTCGGCAACTGTATTTGCCATCATCAGCCAAAGGGAAAATTTGCTACAAGGCGTTATACAAATCTATATTAACATAATTTTAAAATATGAACCATGTGACCTTGCCGCAGTGGGGAGGCTTGCGTGTCCCAATGTCGCAGATAGCCGAGCCGCAGGTGCAACCATATCGGATAGGTATCTGGTGAGAGACCAGACTAAGGAATGGTTCATCGAAAAGGGGGTAGCAGCCTTTCGGAAGTTGCAAGGGCAGCAGTCTAGATGATTGACTGATATGGCCTTGTAATAATACTCAACATGGCTTAGCTGTGTTGATACTGCTACACGGGTGAAAGCAACAGGAAAATACAGCCGAAACTAACTCCCGAGGACATGCAGCTCTCTCTGTATGAATGATGTACTGATGATGGCTTCCTCTCGGGTAAAATATTCCAGAGTTAAACAAGTCCCCCGTACGGATCTCCGGGTGGAGACTACACGAGAGGGGACGATCATCAGGAAGACGGATACTGACATTCTGCGAGTCGGAGCGTGGAATGTTAGAAGTTTGAATCGTTGTGGTAGATTAGACAATCTGAATAGGGAGATGGGTAGACTAAAGTTAGATGTAGTTGGTATAAGTGAAGTACGTTGGCAGGAAGAACAGGATTTTTGGTCAGGCGACTACTGAATTTTCAACACGAAATCAAACAAAGGAAATGCAGGAGTTGGTTTGATAATTAATATGAAAATAGGGCAGCGGGTATGCTACTACAACCAGCATAGTGAAAGAATTATTGCCGTCAAGATAGACTCCAAACCAATGCCCACCACAATAGTGCAGGTCTATATGCCTACTAGTTCAGCGGATGATGAGGAAATCGAAAGAATATATGAAGAGATAAAAGATTTAATACAATATGTAAAAGGTGACGAGAATCTAATTGTGATGGGAGACTGGAATGCACTAGTAGGCCAAGGAGGAGAAGGTAATACAGTAGGAGAATTCGGACTGGGACAAAGGAACAAAAGAGGAACTCAACTGGTTGAATTCTGCACTGATCATAATTTAGCCCTTGCCAATACTTGGTTCAAACACCACAAACGACGGCTGTATACGTGGACGAGACCTGGAGACACTGGGAGGTATCAAATAGACTTCATTATGATTAGGCAGAGATTCAGAAATCAGGTGTTGGATTGCAAAACTTTCCCAGGAGCAGACGTGGACGCTGACCACAACTTGTTGGTCATGAAATGCCATCTGAAGTTGAAGAAATCGAAGAAAGGAAAAAATGCAACAAGATGGGATCTAGACAAGTTGAAAGTAAAGAGTGTGAGGGAATTGTTTTAAGGAACATGTGGCACAAGGGCTAAATCATACCTGCCAACTTTACAAAACCAAAAATCAGGAGATTTTGATATGAAAATCAGGAAAAATCAGGAGATACAATTGATCAAAACTGCTTATTCTATATGTCTTGTGCAATGCAGGAGTACTATGGTTTATAACACTTATTGTCTCAAAATCCGAATGTTGCTATACGAGGCTACAAGGCTACAAATTATACGTCACAATTCCCTCACAGGAAGTATGTGAATGAGACGATCGGCCTATGATAAGCCTTCCAAACATAGTATGAGCTCATGCTGTAAATGTGTGAATCAATCATGCACTTAGATGACATTACTTAGCAAATGCATAAATTACCACATTGCATCATGCGCCCGCGCGATTATGCAAATAAATTAAAATTTGCCAGAATTGTCTCCAAATGGCTCCTAAAATCTGTTTTAAGTCACCAATCACTGTCTTTGGAATTCTGTCACTAAATTACTACAAAAGACTCCAAAACTAGCGATTAGTCTCTAGAATCAACTAGACTAATGTCAACGAACATGAACAAAGTACGCAAGAACGAGAGATTGACAATCAATATACACGTCGTGATATACAGGTTTCAATAAACATCGCACATTCGCGCGCATTTCTCGTATTAATAAAGGTCGATATTTCCTTTCAAAGCGGACAATGAGCGAAGGACTTCCGGCTACTGGTGTACAAAGCTGAAATGGTGGGATTTGGAAACAGATGTTTGGAGTACACAAAACAAATAAGCCAAAATCGGGAGAAATAATAGAATAATCGGGAGGTGGGAAAAACTGTCGAAAGTCGGGAGTCTCCCGCCTAAATCGGGAAAGTTGGCAGTATGCAAGGCTGAAGGAAACACAATAGACGAAGAATGGATAGTCATGAAAAATGAAGTCAGTAGGGCTGCTGAAGAGATGTTAGGAAGGAAGAAACGATCAACTAAGAATCAGTGGATAACTCAGGAGATACGACCTGATAGATAAACGACGAAAATACAAGAATGCTAGAAATGAAGAGGGCAGAAAAGAATACAGGTGATTAAAGAATCAAGTGGATAGAAAGTGCAAGGTAGCTAAGGAAGAATTGCTGAAGGAGAAGTGCAAGGATGTCAGAGGTTGTATGGTCCTGGGAAAGGTAGATGCTGCATACAGGAAAATCAAGAAACCTTTGGAGAAAGGAAATCTAGCTGTATGAATATTAAGATCTCAGATGGAAAGCCACTTCTAGGGAAACAAGACAAAGCAGAATGATGGCAGGAACATATAATTTGGTTCTGGAACAAGAAGAGACTGTTGATGCTGATGAAATGGGAGACCCAAATTTGAGGTCAGAGCTTGACAGAGCTGTGAGAGACCTAAATAGGAACAAGGCACCTGGAATTGATGACATTCCTTCTGAATTACTGACTGCCTTTGGAGAAAGTAGTATGGCAAGGTTATTCCATTTAGTGTGTAAGATGTATAGGACAGGAGAAGTCCCATCCGATTTTCGGCAGAATGTTGTTATTTCATCTTGGTGTTTTCCAAAATTTGTACGTTCCTTGTCGCCAGATGTTTCATTCCAGGCTGATGTCTATGTCTTACACCTGTCATATGTTACGCAAACACATTATGTAAACCGCTTAGTCTAACTGTGATGGTTTGGTCAGCTTCCGTTTCGAACGCTAGCGTTGTGCCACGTCCTGGGGTACATCTGGTGGTGAATGAATGTACCATTTCCACTTCTACTTCTATTATAACGTTCCACATTCAAAAGTGTCATTGTTTAAGAAGCCTTTCTCGTTGGCAGTAGAGAATTCTTCTGAGGATGCAGAGCACAGTTTTCTGTGAAACGTTAAGAATTTCACCTTATTTTCTTGACACAGCACAAGCCCAAAAGCCTATACAATATCATGTCTATAAGTACGGGCTGTGAAGGCATTAATGGAAACATGTCTAATATAATCAGAAAGAATGCTTTCCCAAAGCTTACATGCAATGCATGTCAAACTGACTGGCCTGTAATTTTCAGCTTTATGTCTATTTCCCTTTCCTTTATACAGGGACTACTCCAGCAACTCTCCATTCATTTGGTATAGTTCCTTCATGCAAACAATAATCAAATAAGTACCTCAAATATGGTACTATATCCCAACCCATTGTCTTTAGTATACCCCCAGCCAGTATACCTCAAATATGGTACTATATCCCAACCCATTGTCTTTAGTATACCCCCAGAAATCTTATCAATTCCAGATGCTTTTCTAGGTTACAACTTTTGTATCTTATTGTAAATGCCGTTGTTAATTTTATTTTAATTTTAATACTTCTTTAGTATTAGTCACCTTCCCTAACTGGACATTATCCTCGTAACCAACAATCTTTACATACTGCTGACTGAATACTTCTGCCTTTTGAAGATCCTCGCATACACACTCCTCTTGTTCATCCAGGATTCCTGAAATGTCCTCCTTGGAACCTGTTTCTGCCTTAAAGTACCTATATATACCCTTCCATTTTTCATTAAAATTTGTATGACTGCCAAGCTTGCCATCATGTTATCCTTAGCTGACTTCCTTGCTAGATTCAATTTCCCAATCAGTTCCTTCAATTTCTCCTTACTTTCACAGCCATTCCTAACTCTTTTTATTTTTAATCTGCACCTCCTTCTTAGTCTCTTTACTTCTCTGTTATAATATAGGGGATCTTTACCATTCGTTATCACCTTGAAAGGTGCAAACCTGTTTTCACATTACTCAACAATTGCTTTAAACCCATCCCAGAGTCTGTTTACATTTTTATTTACTGTTTTCCACCAGTTATAGTTACTTTTTAAATACTCCCTCATGCCTGTTTTATCAGCCATATGGTACTGCTTCTTTCAAGATCTTTCTTTCTACCACATTTATATTTTACTATGACAAAAACAGCTTCGTGATCACTAATACCATCCATTACTTCAGTTTTTCTATAGAGCTCATGTGGTTTTACGAGCACCACGTCCAGAATACTCTTCCATCTAGCTGGTTCCGTCACTTTCTGAATCAGCTGTCCTTCCCATATTAACTTATTTGCCATTTGTTCGTAATGCTTCCTGTCATTCACATTATCTTCCCAATTGATATTTGGTAAATTGATATCAGCCACTACAATCACATTTGTTTCCATATCATTTCTCACATAGCTGATTATCTTGTCAAATAATTCTGAACCAGTGTCAGCGCTATCCCTTCCCAGTCTGTACACTCCAAAGACATCAAGTTGCCTATTATCTTTAGAGATGAGCCACTTACGTAGAATTTCATGTTTGTCATCTTTAACTATTTTGTGGCTTAAAAAGATCTCCCTTTCACAAGTATGATTACTCTCCCTCCTACCATTACTATCCTATCTCTACGATACACACTCTAGTTCCTAGCACCTTGCAATGCAGTGAGCCCAATTCTTAATTAAATGTAAGAGATTTTATCTCGTGCCATTGCAAGTGCTGCCCCTTATATTTTTCTGAACCATTTCCCTTAAAGGTTCTTGTAACCCCATTTGTAATTAATTTGTTCTCTAACATCAGAATTAGGACTATTTTGGCTCCTTATACACTTTGGTACTTATTCCCTCAATTACTGATCTCTTGTTCCTTTTAAAGCTTATTTAGCATGCAGTCTCCATCTTCAAACTGGCAGTCCAAGAAGCATCGAAGGACAAATATGGATAACTATGATGTCGTTGAACCTCATCCTTCAGTGTTACCTATATCATTATGCCTGAACTGTAAAGTTAAACACTGCTATGTTGTTGCACAGTATTGTAATATTACATCTAATAAAATTATATATCTATATGAACCTTACATATTTTGACTCATTTTATAGTCACCTTCAGTGGAAAATAAGTCTTAAAAACATGAGCCGCAATACAACACTATTCCTAAATAAACTATTTAATGGTGAAAAGACTTTTAAACAAGCAGATTACGGACAGATAGGTGGAACATATACCACCCGTTTTGATGGCTCCTCAGCTGATATCAACAGCACACAGCTATTTGTAATATAATACGTATCTTCCTAATACAGTATAACACCGAAAACAATAATAACAAGGTTATGATGAAAGTCAACTCACAAATGGAATAATTTTAACCTACACACCAGGTTTTTACATATCGAAGATGAGGAGAGATCTTAAGACAATGATTTTAATTAGGTGTCAATAATATGTCACCAGGATACCACTGCAAGATTTTAATAAACCACATGTTAAATAGTTTATTTAGAAATAGTGTTTTATTGGAACATACATGCTTAAGACTTAATTTCCACTGAAGATGACTAAAATGGGTTGAAACATGTAAGGTTAATGTAGATATTTCAGCTGTATAGATGTAATATTTTATAATGTATTGAATAGGACGATTTTTCACATTTTTCTTCGTTCGGGGTGGGAGGACTAAAGCATAACAATTATAACAAATATTCAGGGTTACCATAGTTTCACAATAACAATTATTAAATTAATGTCGTAATGGTCCACCTTTTCAATAATATGCAATATTTTTTAATTACATTACTAAACTAGGGACTAGTTTCGGCCTTGGCTGGCCATCATCAGTCTTAATGTAATATATCTAATAACTAAACAAATGTACAAACACACATTTGACATAAAAACAAATGTACAAACACACAAATGACATTAAAATCTGGGATGAAATATGTGTAAAATTTGAAAAATAAATTGGGCTCTAAATTCTTGGCATCTGGAGTATGCTCATCATCCAAACTCTTTCTTGCATTAATATTCATAGAATTGTTAGTTCCTTCACTGCTAATCATAACAATTTCAATTGAAAAACGGGAGCTGGTAAATGTTGATTCTGTAGTCAAATCATCAATCACCAAATCTACTTGAGTGGTATTAGCAGTATGCAAGTCACTGGTTGCCACTGTAAATAACCACCAGCTGACACAGAACTGCTAGATGGTGTTTCCACATCAACCAACGTAAATAAAATGAAATGTTCCCATAGTGCTTGTTAAAATCGTGCTGAAATGCTGTTGGACATTGTCAGGACAGCACATGAAGATATGGTTAAAACTGATACATTCTTAATTAGTGGCTAGTATAAATTTGCAATTCATTGCGGTGTCCATGAAGTTAACCTGAATAAATGATAGAATTAGATAAAATTAATGAACTGAAGGAGAGAGTGTGTTAGTCAAATGGTATAGGTTATATGAGACTTACCTCTCATTGCAGATGTGGTGCATGGCCTATTTTTGTGTGCATCATACTAACGATTGTGAGATTCAAAGATAAAGAAGGGGCGGGGCAAGGAGAGACAGGCGGAGCATGGGGATAGGGGGTGAGTCAAGGGGAGAGGTCGGGGAAAGGAGAGGGGTCAGAGGGGAGGGAGGGATCCAGGTGGGGCCGAAGGATGTGGGAAAACAGATGGCAGCTGAGAAAAGGTGCTGTGAATAGTATGAAAAACTGAATTAAGACTTGTTGCTTTCACGGTTCTAAAACTGGGTATTAGAAGGTCAAATAGGATATTTGGCTTTTCTGAAATGTCATTAAGATTATGATTTGGGTTAAAATATTGATCTATATGTACGAAGCAGTTTTCAGTAATGTAAAGGAGGGGTCCTTTGTTGCTGATTTTGAGAATCTTAGTATCTTGTTTTATGTCTGTGATTTTGTGATTATAGTCATGCATATGCAGTCCTACAGCTGAAAATTTATTGTACTTCATGGCACTGACATGCTCCGAGTACCTTATATTAATGTTCCTCCCAGTCTGTCCGACGTAAGAAGTTTTACAACTGTTGCAAATAATCCTGTATACTCCTGATTTTGAAAAACTATTGAACTTGTTTATGGATGTGGCATTATTTAAGACTTGTGCATTCCTATTGCTGGTTTTGAAAACTACTTTTACATCGTGCTTTTTAAAGATGTTGGTGGCATTGTAAATTTGTTTGTTGAACGTAAAAATAGAAAGGGAGGAGTTGTTTTGTTTATCTTTTTTCAAAGTGGTAGAGGGACGATATTTATTGATTATTCCTTCAATAAAGAAACTGTTTTATCCATTAGATTTAACTATATTACGAATGGTGCTCAACTCATTTTTGAGGTATCTTTTAGACATTGGAACATTGAAGGTTCGGTACACCATGCCGTTGTACGCTGCTCGTTTGTGAATTTGGGGTGTGAAGAATCTTGACGGATTGTAGTGACTGTTTGGGTAGGTTTTCTGAAAATCTTATATCTTAAGTAGCTTTGGTTGCCTGATAATAGTTAAGTCTAAAAAATTAATTTTCCGTCCAATTTTGGATTCAAGTGTGAATTTTATATGCGGATCAATGTTATTTAGATTAATAAAGGTGGCAGCAGCATCTGTAATGTTCTCATCCATAATTACTATGGTGTCATCTACATATCTTGCCCAGAAAAGGATGTTGTCAAAGTTATGATTATTATCAATTTTGGTGTGCTCCAAAAAAATCCAAGTACCGGGCGAGTTGGCCGTGCGTGTAGAGGCGCGCGGCTGTGAGCTTGCTTCCGGGAGATAGCAGGTTCGAATCCCACTATCGGCAGCCCTGAAGATGGTTTTCCGTGGTTTCCCATTTTCACACCAGGCAAATGCTGGGGCTGTACCTTAATTAAGGCCACGGCCGCTTCCTTCCAACTCCTAGGCCTTTCCTATCCCATCATCGCCATAAGACCTATCTGTGTCGGTGCGATGTAAAGCCCGTAGCAAAAAAAAAAATCCAAGTAAATCTCGGCTAAGATACTCGAGGCCGGCGATCCCATAACCAATCCTTCTAGTTGATAAATAACATTATCAAAAGTGAAATAATTGTTGCTTATAACTAATTTAAGCATAGACATGAAATCCTGTATTTCTAATATATTAAGGTCGCTGTATTTGCTTAAATTGTTCTGAATGATGGGGTACCTTGGGGATTTGTATGCAAGGATACATGTTTACAATATCGCATGAGTGGAGTGAATGATTGGATAGAATGTTAAACTTTTAAAATGTTTTCGATCAATTCTTTACTGTGTTTGGCGGATTTGTTCGACAAAACATGATAGTTCCTTCTTAAAAATCTTTGCATGAATTGTGATGCTTTATATAATGGACTTGGTCTATAGTTAATGATCGGGCAAATGGGGACGCCGGTGTTATGTATCTTTGGGAGGGCTTTGGCGGTGGGTAAACCTGGGTTCATATTAATTAATTTATTTTTTTCTTGATCTGTCAACAGATATGAAGTATTCTTGAGGGTCCGCTTAAGGTGATGTTGGATTCTCTTTACTGTTGGGAATGAGCTATTGTTTTGCCTACATATTCATTTTTATCCGTTTATGACGGTGGTGTTACCTTTATCTGCTTTCATAATAAGATTATTATCATTGATTTTCTTTTTTGAGAGTATAATTTATTTTATAAAGATGATCTCCAGAACATCCACCCCTTTCATCGTCATCACATCCTTCACCAAATTCAATTAGTTTTTTTATGAGAATCAAATCCTTGGAACTATTGTTGTCATGAGTAATAAGGGGTGAATTTTTGGGTTAAGAATGGAGTTTAATTTTCTTTTTACTTCAATTCTTACTTTGTCTTGTTTATCTGCTGGCAATCTGCTAATGGCTAATTCTGCTTCTACTGTTATAGTGATGATTGTGTTCAGAGTCTTAAAATTAGGCCAATTGTGTTTATTTTTTTTTTTTTTTTTTTTTTTTTTGCTAAGGGCTTTACGTCGCACCGACACAGATAGGTCTTATGGCGACGATGGGACAGGAAAGGCCTAGGAGTTGGAAGGAAGCGGCCGTGGCCTTAATTAAGGTACAGCCCCAGCATTTGCCTGGTGTGAAAATGGGAAACCACGGAAAACCATTTTCAGGGCTGCCGATAGTGGGATTCGAACCTACTATCTCCCGGATGCAAGCTCACAGCCGCGCGCCTCTACGCGCACGGCCAACTCGCCCGGTCAATTGTGTTTAGGACCTCTGGCTAAAATGGAACTTTCGTCATCACTGAATGGTACCTTGGACAAATTTATGATCAGAGGGTGAAAATGGTTGGGCATGTTAGGCCTAGGGTTTTTGTTGGTTTCTTTAGCATAGTTCTTGTTGAGTTTAGAGTTTATTAACATATGCAGCTTTTCCTCTAGGGTTTATTGTCAACTTGGGCTTGAAATAGGTTCCAGTGAGAATCCCCTTTCGCTATTTGCTTTACGCCGCACTGACACAGATAGGTCTTATGGCGACGATGGGATAGGAAAGGCCTAGGAGTTGGAAGGAAGCGGCCATGGCCTTAATTATGGTACAGCCCCGGCATTTGCCTGGTGTGAAAATGGGAAACCACGGAAAACCATATTCAAGACTGCCGACAGTGGGACTCGAACCCACTATCTCCCAATTACTGGATACTGGCCGCACTTAAGCGACCCAGTGAGAATCCAAAAGTAAACTTGTAGCATAGCGAGTAGAATGTAAAAGTGTGATCTCTCTCCTAGTTCATCGGTTCCTCCGCTAGACCGCTCTTCCAGCAGTAAGTGAGCTTCAGCTTACAAGTCAGCTTACGAATAAGAGACAATTATTGCATGCAAAATATTATGCTTCTGCTTACCATTCCAGAAGTCAGTTGTCAGATAGTCTAGATAGCTTCCACGTAGATTAGGTGGTGTTAGAAGTTTTTGTTTCCTTTCGCATCTGCCTTGTTAAAAAATAAATTCAACACTTCACAAAATAATAACACAAGTTTAGGGATAATCTGCGCAACATGGTCACCACCGGTCCCTAATTCTTTCGAATTAATAGTGATACTGTGAAAACAGTCCAAACTCTAGTAAAATATGTCGCCCCATAGACTATGTTCACAAGAGCGGTTTTGTTCCACTACACTTTGAACTTGCAAGAACACATTACGAACTGCTCTTGAAGGATGGGTGAGGAAAGTATTGTCAATGCTGTATTTATTGCTATAATCTTATATTCTTAAATTTGCAATTCATTGCGGTGTCCATGAAGTTTACCTGAATAAATGATAGAATTAGATAAAATTAATGAACTGAAGGAGAGTGTGTGTTAGTCAAATGGCATAGATTATATGAGACCTCTTGTTGCAGCATGTGGTGCATGGCCTATTGTTGTGTGCCTCATACCAACGGTTGTGAGATTCAAAGGAAAAGGAAGGGGCGGGGCATGGGGTGAGACGGTGAGTCAAGGAGGGGAGGTCAGGGAAAGGAGGGGATTGGAGGCGAGGGGGAGATTAAGGTGGGGCCAAAGGATGTGGAAAAACAGATGGCTGCTGAGGAAAGATGCTGTGAACGGTATGAAAAACTGAATTATGGCTTGTTGGTTTGACGTTTCTAAAAATGGGAATTAGGTCAAATAGGATATGTTGTATGTTAGCTAAATGAGCCGGTTTGGCTGTTCCGCTGCTGACACATCGCCATTCTCAAAAAGCACTTTAATGCATGAGTATCAATTATAAATTGAAACTAAACAGCTTTTTAAAAGTGAAAAGTGAAGATAAACAGATTTAGATGACGTACATAACTTTTACGCAGAAATAACATTACGTAACACACGTAAAGTATTTGTAACACCTTACAAAAACATAGACAGTACCACCACATTTACCACATGTTCTTGGTGTTTACCTCCCGGTTTATTTGAGATAGGGTATAGTGTCACTAGTGCACGTTGCGAGACATCTATATCGAAGATCAATCGTATTCAATATAATCTCCGAGTGCACAAATACCAAGAACGGAAAAAATTATGCACCTTAAATCACTCATAATAATGAATGAGTGAAAGGGTTCTTGTAACAGAAGGATATTACACAGTTTAATATAGGAATTTTCAAGGGAGATATAAAAAAAATTGTTACAGCAGAGTTCTCAATATATGTCTTACTCATTAAAGCAGACTTCCACCACTGTATACACAAGTTATCAATCCTTCTAGGACATATCTTTAATAATTACTCAAACTTAGATTTTAACTATGTGTCAGTCTAGGATACTTACTCAAGCGTATCTTGATTATTTGTGATATGCATAATCTCCTTTTTCACTTTTTTTTATTATTTCCTTTCCCACATTCCTATTCTATGCTACTCTCTCAGGTTTCTTCTATGTTGTTTAATGACTTAACAAGAGTGCAAAGTTCAAGTTGATTATCTATACTACACACGTTCCACATGTATTTTTCCTAATATCCATATCATTAGTTCATTTACATACCTCAAGTCTGTTGTACATGATCAAATTTTTGTCATTTTCAAAACTTCACAAGACTTCACAAGAATTGATAATACTTCACAAGTTTACTTGTCAAATTACTTTCAATACTTCACAAGTCTTGAGAAGACTTCAAAAGTCTTGAAAGTGAATTAGACCCTGTCCTGTTCTAATTGATCAAAGAACTGCCAAGTCTTTGACAGAATTGACTAATAGAATTTGAGCAGATACGGTGCACGGTATGCTTCTAGGCATAATGGGATTGAGGGATATTGCATGTGTATTAAGTGCGTATATTCAGTGGACTCTGAAAACTACCAAAATAAAATAAATAAAAGAGCAAGATACGAGCAGACTGTTGAGAGAATATCTCGAGGAAGCTTTTATTTTTATTACTGTATGGTAACCTGTAAGTAAACACTGTCAGCAACGATCGATTTATGATGATCTTGGCATATTATTATTATGGAATTCATAAGCCCACCTAGTGGCCATAATCATCGATGATAATGATGATGCTTGTTGTTTAAAGGGGCCTAACATCGAGGTCATCGGCCCCTAATGGTACGAAATGAAATAACAAAAAATTCAAATTCATCCACTGACCAAAATAAAAAATGTCATGAAGAATGAATGGATGGACATGAACCCTACAAAAAATACACAAACAAACAAACAAACAAACAAAAACAGTGGATCAGACTCAAAAAGAAGGTAGTTAATTAGAGTATTACTGACCAAGGGACCATTTATAAAGCACAATGATGCTTGATGTCTGAAGGGGTGCTAAATTCACGTCTAAGGCCCCACAGAATGGTACATGTCGCGAGTAAAGTAGAACCATGGTATTTGTCATTTTGGGGTACTGATCAAAAGTAGCGAAGACTCACGGTGGTCCACACAAGATGGTACTACTCATAAGTATTGCAATTCGTACAGGGAACGCAAACCTATGGTGTTTCTTACACAATGGCGCCACTCATAGCCAACGCAAACCAGTAAGGTTCCTCACCTAGGTGTACTAGTCACAGGCGCTGGTATTCCCGTGGTGTTCCTCACATAGTAGGTACCAATCAAAGGCAACGCTGAACCACGGTGCCGCTCATATAGCGGTACAACTCGCAGGCTACGCCCAGACCCGCAGTGTTGCTCACATGGGTACAACGCACGGGTACTGGAATCCACCAGGCCAGACTTTTAATGCAACTAATCAAAAACCTATTTTGTACCAATTTAGTGATACTACTCGCAAGTACATGCAACCCATGGTGTTCCCCGCATGATGGTACGAATCAAGAGTAGGTTCATGGTTCTAATTCAATCATCCCTTGGTCGCCCCTTGTAGTCGCCTCTTACGACAGGCAGTGGATACTGCGGGTGTATTCTACATGTGCGTCCCCCACCCGCAGGGAGTGCCATAATCATTAAGGCATTGAAGTCTAAACTGTGTGACACCATGGTTAGCCAGTTAGAGTCCCACTGGTTGAAATAATTTTCACCATCACAATGTTGGCCGGCACGGTAGGGGAGGTGGTGGTATACAATTTCTAATCACTAGATTGCGTGCCAAAAGCCTGGATTAAAAATTCAAACATCTCCGCAGTGAAGGCATATGGAGGTATATGGAGTGAAGGTACATGACTGTGTTGATGGTGATTCATCCATCGGATGGTGATGTTAAGCCTTGAGCAGACCCCTTGGTGCTATTTGACAGGAATAGGCTATGTGCCAGCACCAGATTTCACCCTCTCCCTTCCTACTATCATATTATCACATCATTCATTTCATATCATTAACTTCTCTGATGAGGTTGATAGCAGGAAGGCCATCCGGTCATAAAAACCCACCATGACAAATTCATCTCACCTCACACCTGACCCCGTAGAGAAACAGCACAAGGGATGGACAAATATTATGGAATTCCTAACATGTTTACATGTAATAAGATACGAATTTCTGTTGCAATGCTATCACTTTTATTCAATTAATGTGAGAAAATGCAATATAACATAACCTCTGCAAATGATGTCATGGCAGTAAATACACTGCAAAATTACATTGAAGATAACCCCATTAATACATTGACCATGTAAATTATGGTATATTGCACATATCTCTTCTTTTTAAGAATGTATCCCACCGCTAGTCCAAGAACCACAACAGCTGTTTGCCCTTCCTCCACGTTAAAACAAAATGCTATCAAACCTTGCCAAATCTTTTCAAATCTTGTCAAACCTTCAGATGATGATGATGATGCTTGGTGTTTAAAGGGGCCTAACATCTCAGTCAATGGCCTCTAATGGTACAAAATGAGACGAAAGGCAATGACAATTTAAAAGTTCAAAATCAGCCACTGACCAGAATTTTAAAAATGTGATAATAAGGAATGTTCAGCCACAGGGCAGGGGGCAATCCAGCTCAGCTCTGTGCCGGTCCCAAGCCCGGAAAAATGGTGAAGGTGAATGGCTGGTTATTCAGTCCCAGTTGAGGTGCCTGGGCCAAGCAGGTGACTCTGGGAAATACTGAGAAATGCTCTAGTTGGCAGGTTTACCTGCCTACACAACCAGCAAATCCTACCCCGTATGGGGATGGGTGAAGGTGAATGCCTGGCGCCTTAAAACAGAGCTTTCTTGGCTAAAGTATGGTAACCCTAACAGAAGGTTCCCTGGTCCTCCAGATTGGGGGGTTAGCGTGGGGTTAACAGCCCCACCCCGTAAAGAAGAAATTGTTACGAATCCTCAACAAACAGAAGCTGGACAGATTGAATATAGACGACCCTGCAAGGATAAATGGCTACGATTTGGAACATGGAATGTACGATCATTGTACATAACTGGGCCCTCCAAAATCTTGTGAGTAATATACCAGAATACAATATAGATATTCTAGCTCTACAAGATATACGATGGCTTGGAAATGGCATTATGGAAAAGAAGGAATACAACATATATTATAGCTGTCATGATAAAACACACCAGTTTGGTACTGGATTCATTGTGAACAAAAGTATGAAGCACCTAGTCATCGATTTTCAACCTATCACACCAAGACTATGCAAACTGCACACCGAAGGTTCAGAAACTATACTTTATTCACTGCTCATGCACCAACAGAAGAAAAGAATGAAGAGGAAAAGGATTCCTTCGATGAACTCCTAGAAAGAGAATATGGAAAGTGCCCCAGACATGATATTGTGCTGATGCTGGGAGATTTTAATGCCCAAGTGGGACAAGAGGAACATCTAGCACCTATAATTGGCAAGTACAGTCTTCATACAGCTAGTAATGAAAATGGCATGAGACTAGTTGATATTGCAGCCTCAACTGACATGGTAATAAGAAGTACAATGTTCCCGCACAAAAACATTCATAAAGGAATGTGGACTTCCCCTGATGGAAACACAGTTAATCAGATTGACCACATTTGTGTTGATAGACACCACATGACTGACCTGGAAGATGTACAAACCTTTAGAGGAGCTAATGTGGACTCTGATAATTTCTTAGTCATTGTCAAATTGAGAAGTAAAATTAATAGATGATGTGGAAATTACAGATATCAGAAACAAAGCAAATTAAAGAAATATGATGTGGAAAAGCTAAAAGACCCAGAAACTAAAACCCTCTATCAGGAGTGGATAAAGGAACATTTTGCAATGGTTGAAACTGCTGCAGAAGCCAATGACGTAAGTTGGATGGATTGTTAGCAAGTGATAAAAGATACTGCAGAGGAAATAATTGGTGCAGTAAACAGAAATCAAAGGAGCACATGGTTTGATAAAGAGTGTGCACAAATAACTGAAAGGAAGAATATAGCCTACAAAGCAAGGATCAATAAACGTACCAGAAATACTGTTGAAACATACAGAGGGCTAAGAAGAAGTGAAAAGCAAGTACACAAGAAGAAGAAAAGGGAGTATCATGAAGCAAGGCTCAAGGAAATAGAAGAGATGCATACCCAGAATGATTCGAGAAAGTACTATCGCTTGATAAACAATATGAGAACAGGATTTACACCAAGAACATTAAACTGCAGAAAACCTAATGGACAAGTGACGGGCAACATAGAGGAGACCTTAGAGAGATGGAATCAACATTTCCAGGAACAGCTTGAGGGAGTAGAGAATGATGCTCACTGTAATAAAGAAGTAATGCAGGAAATCAGATCCCCAAAACCAGACAATGGAGAAATGAATCTGCCTACTATAGAAGAGGTAGAACTTGCCATCGACAGATGGAAGAACGACAAGGCACCTGGGCCTGATGATATAAAAGCAGAGCTCATTAAAATGGCAAAACCAACTCTCTTGCAAAGGCTTCACAGGGTCATCTGTGAAATATGAAAAAAATGAATGCTTACCTAGAGAATGGGAAGATGGACTGATCTGCCCAATACATAAGATAGGAGATCCATTGGACTGCTCAAATTACATGGGTATCATATTGCTGAACATAGGATATAAGATATTCTCCAATATATTGTATGTGAGACTACTGCAGCATGTAGAAGAGAGAAGAGGAAACTATCAATGTGGTTTCAGAAAAGGAAAGTCGACCACCAATCAGATACATGCATTAAGACAGATCCTACAGAAGACCCGAGAGTACAAGATCACCACACACCACCTGTTTATTGATTTCAAATCAGCATATGATAGTATAAAACGGGATAAACTACTTAGTGCAATGCAAGAACTTGGTATCCCAGAAAAGCTTGTGGCCTTAACAAGAGCATATCTCAGTACTGTCCGATGTAGAGTTAAACTACAAGGAAACCTCTCAGAACCAGTCTGCACACAAAAGGGTCTCAGACATGGAGATGCATTGGCATGTTTGCTGTTTAATATTGAGCTGGAAAAGGTCATGCGAGATTCTGGAATTGAAAGGAGGGGTACAATATTTCATAATTCAGTACAAGTATTAGCATATGCTGATGATACTGACATTATTGGAAGAACAGAAATGCATGTCAAAGAAGCATTTACTAGGTTAAATGCTGAATCAAAACAGATGGGACTCACGGTAAATGAGAAAAAGACAAAATATATGGTAGTGTCAAAAAATCCGTCAAGACTGAAATGCCTTGAGATCGATCAAAAGGTGACTGAATTTGAGTACTTAGGGTCGCTGATGACATCAGACAACAAAGTTAGTGCAGAAATACACCACAGGATACTAATAGCAAATAGGTGTTACCACAGACTAAAAAGAAACATAACGTCACGCTACACAAGCTGTAGCTCTAAGGTTAAAATGTGTAAGACCCTAATAAGACCAGTTCTATCATATGGCTCTGAAACTTGGGCTTTTGGGACAAGTGACATGAGCAAATTGGCCATATTTGAGAGGAAGATCTTACGGAAGATTTACGGAGCAGTCAATGGTCATGGATGCTGGCGTGCAAGGTACAACCATGAACTATACCTACTGTTCAAGGAACGTGATATTGTAAGCGAAATCAAAGCAAGAAGAGTGAGATGGCTTGGGCATGTGCATAAAAAGGACGAAAACGATCCTTGTAGGAAGGTGACATTTACAGAACCTTACGGCACCAGAAGAGTGGGACGACCCCCACTGAGATGGCTAGATGAAGTGGAGAAGGATCTAAGGGAAGCGGGAGTCACGAGGATGGAGGACAAAAGCAGAGGATCGGGACACCTGGAGGCATGTTGTTGAGGTGGTCAAGGCTGGAACCCGGCTGTTGAACTAAAAAGAAGAAGAAGATAATGAAGAAGGAATGGATGGATATGAATTTAAAACAATCCGTGGATCTGACCCAAAAACTATCATAAACAATAGTATTACTGACCAAGGGACTGCTTCTAAACTACAATTTTGAATCGAGGATGCTTGCTGTCTAAAGGAGTACAAAATCTAAGTCAACGGCCCCTCGTAATGGTACTTATCGCTAATAAAGTAGAACCATGGTATTTGTCATGTTGCAATACTAATAAAAAATAGTGTAGACTTACAGTGTTCCACACATTATGGTACAACTTACAAATATTGTACTTCACACAGGTAATGCAGACCTATGGTGTTCCTCACATAATGGTGCCACTCGTAGGCAACAAAAACCCATGGTGTTCCTCACTTACATGCACTAATCACAGGCGCTGGTATTCCCATGGTGTTCCTCATAAGGTGAGTACTAATCACAGGCCTGTAAATTACATACTTATTTAAGAAATATGTATTTATAATGTATCCTTGTTTTGCCACACGAAATAATAATAATAATAATAATAATAATAATAATAATAATAATAATAATAATAATAATAATAATAATAATAATAATAATAATAAATTGCCGGGATGAGTGGCTCAGACAGTAGTTAAGGCGCTGGTCTTCTAACCCCAACTTGGTAGGTTCGATCCTGGCTCAGTCCGGTGGTATTTGAAGGTGCTCAAATACGACAGCCCCGTGTCGGTAGATTTACTGGCATGTAAAAGAACTCCTGCGGGACTAAATTCCGGCACCTCGGCGTCTCCGAAGACCTTAAAAAGTAGTTAGTGGGACGTAAAGCAAATAACATTATTATTATTAATAATAATAACAGGCAAGGCAGACCCACGGTGTTGCTGATATAGTGGTACTAATCACAGGTAACACCCAGACCCATCGTGTTTCTCATAATGGTACTAATCACAGGTACTGGAAAACCCATAGACTCTCCCCTTCTGTTGCTACTAATCACAAACCTATTGTGTACCAAACATAGTTGTACTACTCACAAGTAAAGGCGACCCATTGTGTTTCCCATGTGATGATACTAATCACAAGTAGTTTCATGGTTCTAATACAATCATCCCTTGATCTCCCCTTTTAGTCACCTCTTACGACAAGCAGGGGATACTGTGAGTGTATTCTTCATCTACGTCCCACGGGGGTAAACCTTCAGCAATGTTGAACAATCTTTGACAAGATTTGACAACTTTTTTTGTGATGTACTGAATTGAAATAATAATTTGATGGTGTACAACAGGCATTAAAGAAATTAAGTTGCATGCTATTGTATTCCTAACAAACAATTCTGATTCTTTAACAACTACTGTTAAGAACACCTTATAATCTCCTATCTCTTGCTCGTTATCTCCCCTTACCCAAACCTCATTAACTCCTAACACAATCAGACACATCCGCTTTGCTGGCTCAACCAGTTCTACTTTCTTTCTTTCATAAGCCACATTATTATTATTATTATTATTATTATTATTATTATTATTATTATTATTATTATTATTATAATATTATTAATTGTTCCCCAACAAACTCCATTTTGTTTATCAAGATGTTTCCAAGGAGTCACTGGTTTGTTTAATGGTAGTGGGACACAGTCACTTCCATAGGCCCAAGGCTTGCTTGAAACATTCTGAGCTCGGTACATTTTTGTGTACCGAGTGAGTTGGCCGTGTGGTTAGGGGTGCGCAGCTGTGAGCTTGCATCTGGGAGATAATGGGTTCGAACCCCACTGTCAGCAGCCCTGAAGATGGTTTTCCGTGGTTTCCCACTTTCACACCAGGCAAATGCTGGGGCTGTACTTTAACTAAGGCCATGACCGCTTCCTTCCCACTCCTAGCCCTATCCTCTCCCATCATAACCATACGACCTATCTGTGTCGGTGTGTGACTTAAAGCAGCTATTAAAAAAAAATAATTGTGTAGCGGGATACTACCTCACTACCTCACTTACACATACAGTAGAACCTCGATAAATAAAAATCTTGCATAGTTTGAAGAAACTCTCGTTCCCGGAAATATGAGGTGTGGTTTTGCATATTATTTAAATTGTTTGATTCAAAATACAGATAATTCATAATTCAAAGAACAATGTCAGTCCCATTTTAATTTGAAATATGGATAATTCGTTATTCGAAGAACAATGTCAGTCCCATTACTGAAATTCAGAATTTTAATTCAAAACTGCCTTTACATTAAAAAGATAGTATTTTAAAGAGTAATTTAATTTCAACATTTAATTGAGTCATGAAAGAACACGTCTTCCGGAACGTGCAGCAATAGTTTTCTGCACTTTCAATCATTTTGGCGCGTCTACAGTGTGCTTCATATGTGCTAAGGTCGAGTGAAATCGCAATTCTTTCTTATTCAGCGTTTCAAGGAACGCCACAATATCACGTAGCAGGTAATGTGGGGAGAAACAAAATCCACGAACACTGGCGATGCCGACAGTTGACAAAAAAGCATGGCTCATATAATCAATTCGTACACATCAAACAATATTGTCAGTGCTGATGAAACTGCATTTTTTAAAATTTTTCAATGCCGAGCCCAAACGGACTTACGGTTTTAAAGGAGAGAAGTACCAGCCGGGAAATCGTACGAGGGTAGAGGTCACTGTACTGTGCTGCAATGCACACGGTCATATGAAAGTTCAATAAGCCACGATGTTTTAAGGGTGCCAGGCACTTTTCGTGCAAGTACAAGGCATCTAAAAATGCAAACGATACAGTAATCCAAGAGATAAAGCATTTGCACAGGAGAGCCAGCGTAATTTGTCCTCATTTTTCTTATTTCTTTTTCTTTCATTGCTTGAGGTTATGTTTGACAGTGTTTTATCCAAGTGCATTTTTGGATAATGTAATGCTTGGATACATTTCAGAAATAGTGTTTTCCATGGCATTTGAAAGGTTTAAACTGAGAATCAAGGTGATTGCATGCATTAATGTCTTTTAGAGTACTTTGTACCGTGGCAAGATTTGGCATTTCTGAATTACGAGACAAGGCGGTCATGGCCAAGTACCATGGCGAGAAATCATACAAGGATAGTCACTGTACTGAGCCCCCCCCACCTTTTTTTTTTTTTTTTTTTTTACAGGTCTTATGGTGACAATGGCATAGGAAAGGGCTAGAAGTGGGAAGGAATCGGCCGTGGCCTTAAGGTACAGCTCCAGCATTTTCCTGGTGTGAAAATAGGAAACCATGGAAAACCATCTTCAGGGCTGCCGACAGTGGGATTTGAACCCACTATCTCCCGAATACTGATTCACTACTATTTTTTATTTTCCACCTTGTCAATACATTAGTTGCTTAAGGCAACTTATTGGTTAAAAGTGGTACATGTTTCGTATATTATTAACATCTTCAGCCACATAATACTGTTTAGATGAAAAATTCATATACTGACAAAGTATCAATGCTTTGAGAGAAAGTGTCCTTAAAATTAGCATAAGAAGATTAATCTGATTTTAAGGACACTTTCTCTCAAAGCATTGATACTTTGTCAATATATGAATTTTTCATCTAAACAGTATTATGTGGCTGAAGATGTTTAATATACGAAACATGTACCACTTTTAATCAATAAGTTGCCTTAAGCAACTAATGTACTGACAAGGTGGAAAATAAAAAATACTTAGTTGTGAATCTGTTAAAGTGTGATACGGACCATTAAGCTGATTTTATGTAATACTGTATACTGGTCGCACTTAGTACTGTATTGTAATACAGACGGAAACAAGATACTTTTTCCCTGCATCATAGGAAGTTCGATAAGCCACGATGTTTTAAAGGCATTGGGTACGTTCCGTGCAAGAACAAGGCATCTAAAATGCATACAGTACAGTAATCCAATGAAAAAAAAGCATTTGTACAGGGGAGCCAGTATAGATTTCTCCTTGTCTTTGAATCATTTTTAAAAAATTTCATTGCATGAGGTTATGTTTATCGGTGTGTTATCCAAGTGCATTATTTGAATACTGTAAATGCACCTTATTGGATGGATACATTCTGGATTTTTTTTCCCATGGTATTTGAAAGTTTTACTGTGAATCAAGGTTAATCGCATGCAGTAACAGGTCTTAGAATACTTTGTGAATTACGATTTGGTGGATGATTCAAATCACATAATTCAAAGTCCGATTTTTTCATCCCAACAACTTTGAATCACCAAGGTTTTACTGGAGTCCTCTAATAGTTCAGGGACCATGGTGAACTGTATAGTCCTGAGCACAAGGAGGGCCACAACTCATATTATGTCCGAGATGCCCATCTCCCTTATTCCATACTAACAGGTATCTTGACTCTCAGGACCACTTATTAGGTCACTCAGCCGTTGCTCATGGTTCACGAACTAGGACGTGACTACAATAACCCACACGATGAACCATCAGTGTCACTAATCATTAAGACCAGCTGTTAATCAACTAACTGAACAAACAAATATAATTTGAATTCATTATGGTAAAGCTGTATATCTATAGGTATAATTACAGCTCTTGGAAATAGTATGATATAATTCTTACTGTTAGAGAAAAATATTTTTGCTAAGCTAGTTTAATTTTTCCATTTTCATTTCCTAAGCTTATTGAATAGTACACTATTCTAGTTTTAACAGTCACTGAATTAGAATTTTACTGAATCATTTTAATAATATTAAGGTACCATAACCAGATCTTCTTAATAGCATACTCCTCTCCATCCAACTTGTTTCTTGCTTTATAAACTTCGCCAAATCCTCCCTTGGCAAGATATTCCACTTCAACATAATCGGTCGAATAGCGGGAGTTTAATGAAAATTCTTGAAAAACCAATGAATGTGAACCTTCCGCGTTGGGGCTGTGGAAGAGAAAATATTCAAATTAATAACCACAAAATGTACGCAAGTACTCTTACGAAAAATGGTAAAATTTTGGAGGTAGATTACCAATGGAGTATTGTGCAATAATGGAATTGTTATGATAACAAATACGCATTTCAGACAATAAAGCTTAAATAAAATCAGCCATAAGAGAGTCTATAAACAGCAGATGACATAAAAGTACATTATAAGGGGTAGCTGGTTCACCTAGTGTACTGTATAGACCAGTGGTCCACTAGCCGCTTTCAATTAAGATACTCAACCCATGTAATACTGATAATCCTTAAGATCGATATTGCTCTGCTTGCTAACAGTGTGTCAGCAACATGAAATGAGGCAAACTTGCACAGGAGAAAGGAGAACGGTGTATACTATCTCTGCACCAAGGTAAAAAGACCATTCGACAAACATGCTAGTTATTGCATGTGTTTATAATACATATACCACTTATAGGAACTAGTGAATAGGTTGTGTGAAGAGATCTGTTGTGACATAATGCAAAATGAACACTGTAAAACATGAATCAGAGATATGAAAAAGATATTACATTGCCAAGTGGATGGTCAAGCACTTCAGGTACGTTTTATAGGAGCCTGGCTCTGCTGGCAAGTGTGGCTGAGGTGGCAAGATCCCAGTCAAAGTCACAACTGACAGCACAGAGACGGTTCAAATGTAGGCATATGTAAATATTTTTGAAAGTTTTCACCCTTTCTGGTATAAAGGAAGACAGCAGGAATTGTTAGCGTCAATATTTGCAACTCAGATGAACTCTGAAAACTATAGTAGATGCAAATAACACGTTATGAAAGCAAGTGTACACGAAGACTATGAACAGATTCAGCCTAGTCCAACCCACCTAAACAAAGTATGATGATGTAATCACAAAGACGCACACACGCGATGCTGTCAATTGTGTACAGTATTCTATTAACAAACTGTATACATATATTATACACACATCAATAAACCACCATTTTGAACAGCTGCCTACTATAAAGTATAAGAAGACTGCAACACTTGCATGTCAATCAACTACCAACGCAACAGAATTCACATACTTGACTTCAAACACTCGGCTAACACGACTTCCACACAAGTATACAATATTAAATATAAGGAAGGATCCACCTTTCAATACTCTGTTATTAAGTCGAATCAAATTGAAGTAACAACCTGTTCATTTGGAACCGGTTTCAACACATTTGAAGTGTCATCATCAGCCAATTAGCAAAGCAGTGCAAAAATCTATATATATAAAATAAGAGTTTTGTCTGTACATTGCTCAGAATTTGAAAAGAATGGTTTTTCTGTATCGGTCATGCCCATAGTAACAAGGAAATGCAATTTTTACTTTTCCGTAATTTCTGTCTATCTGCCTATCTGTATGTATGTATGCATGCACACGCATCACGAGAAAATGGCTGAAGAGAATTTAATGAAAATCGGTATGTGAAGTTGGGGGATGAGCCACTACAATCTAGGCCAGGGCCTCTCAAACGCCCAAACTCTCACGCGTGCAGAGCGAGGTGCATAGGCTCTGTGCACTGTGCATCGGTACGCTTCGCCTCAACTCGGCTTGACTCGAATGGTGTAGTGTGCTGAGAGCGACGAAGCGTTTGGTGGTAGACGACGTGTTTATCAGTGAAATAGACAAGCGCACGACAACAACATAATAATGGAGCAACCTGTTTCGAAGAAAGCAAAGACTTCCGAAAGTCCATTTCAATCGAACTGGGAACTTTCGTATTTTTTTTTTTGTTTGTTTGTCGTGACGATAACGCCAAATGCTTAATCTGTGGGACGATAATTACGTGCGTAAGAAAATCATCTATTGAAAGACACTACAACAGACTACATTCGGAAAATTATTGTGAAATCATAGGAGACGTCAGAGAGAAAGGATTAAGGAAGTTGAAACAGCTTGAAGAAGAGCATTCTATATCCACAAATGAGTTTTGTTCCAGTACTGTAGCATTTTCATTTTGGTTACGGGTTCTGCATTTTTTTTAAATTATGTTTACATTCCTCTCAAACATGTATGTGTATTTCTAATTCACTTTTTTAATTTTTTTAATAACACTGGTAACCTTGTCCCATACAACTGTGCGTCTCCGCTCACCACACGTAAACATTTCGCAGTGGGGGAGAAACAGTAGTGAAGGTGAGGAACGCGGAGACAGGCCGAACGGGGAGACAGGTGTAGGGAGAGAGGAGTGGGGGGTCTGCACTCTGGTCAACCAAGCGAAGTCGTCTTTTGCACCGTGCACAGTGCATGCACCACGCGCATGCACCCTGAGAGGCCCTGATCTAGGCTATAAATCATTTTACTCACACCGAGAGAAATGGTAGTTTAGGGGAATGCCTAACATTTAATTCTCAAATATTTATATTATTAGTGGTCCTATCGATAAATGATGGGCTATCCCTCGTAAACGAGAATGATTGTCTTCCTGAAGAACTTAGTTTTTGTGAGATCTTAAGTGACTGTAGGGCCGAATCCTAGAACCGCAGATTTTTCCACATTTTTGACACACATTTGTTCTGTTAGGTACTGGCTGTGTAGTTTGGTTGTTCTTCATGAGCTTACGTTGTTTTCTTGCATTGCGCTTGTCAATTTCTGTTCTCCGCCTTTCTTGCTCGAAGCGCTGAGTTCCTTCCCAGACATTGCGACGCCAGACTATGCGGTTACATGTCGTAGCTTCCCAGTTGTTAGTTTTCATTTGACACTTTTCCATGTTGGTTTTTACTGCATCTGCTTTTGTGGTCTTCCAAGTTTTCTATGACCATCCTTTAGCTGGGAGTAGGCCTACATAATTTGTTTTGGGAGATGGAATTCAGGCATGTGAAAGATGTGGCCTGTCCAGCGAAGTTGGTGCTTGATAATCTGAATCATGGCCTCAATGCTAGTGGAGTTAGCTTCTTCCAGAACACTGATGTTAGTGCGTCGATCTTGCCATTTCACCTTCAGGATCCTTCTCAGGCAACGTTGATGGTATTTTTCCAGGCATCGTATGTGCCTCCTGTAGGTAGTCCACGTTTCGCATCCATATGTAAGAGATGGTATAACGGTAGCTTTGTACACATAAAGCTTGGTCTGAGTGCTGATATTATGATTATCAAAGACCCTTACCCGAAGACAACCAAAAGCCATACTAGCACATCTGAAGCGGTGTTGAATCTCATCATCAAGATTTGCATTTGCTGAGAGATGGCTGCCAAGGTATGAGAAATGTTCTATGTTCTTCAGAACTCTGCCTTGGACTGTGATTGTAGGACATACGGAGGTGGAGTTGGGTGCACGCTGGTAAAGGATCTGAGTCTTTTGGATGTTAAGGCTTAGGCCGATACTTGTATAAGCTTCATCAAATGCATTTAAGATTGCTTGTAAATCGTGTTCAGAATTTGCAAGAACAACATTGTCATCAGCATAGTGAAATTCAATGATGGACGTAGTGGAAATTTTGGTCTTGACTCGCAGTCTACTGAGATTGAATAAACCTCCATCAGTCCTGTATTCAATTTCTATGCCTTTTGGTAGTTTCCCATCAACAAGATGAAGTATAGTCCCAACAAATATTGAGAAAAGAGTGGGAGCTATCACACAACCTTGCTTCACACCTGCTGTGATTTCAAAATTTTTCTCCAGGGTTATTGTTGACAAGAACCATGCCCTTCATATTATCATGCAGTAATCTAAGAATATTTATGTACTTCTGAGGACAGCCTATTCTTTCCAGGATCTTCCACAAGGCATCTCTTTTAACCGAATCAAAGGCTTTGGCAAGATCTATGAATGCTATACATAGAGGTAGATGTTGTTCTTTGCATTTCTCCTGCATTTGTCAAGCACAGAAAATCGTATCTGTTTTGCTGCGATTGGGGTCGAAATCCACACTGAGTTTCAGGTAAGCAGTCTTCAGCAAGAGGTATCAGGCGGTTGGATAGAATTCGAGCGAGTATTTTCCCACCAATAGATAGAAGAGTAATTCCACGGTACTTACCACAGTTAGTTCTGTCACCTTTCTTGAAGATCGTAACTATCAGAGCATCTCTGAGATCAGGAGGTATTACTTCAGTGTTCCATATTTTGACTATGAGCATTACTGTATGTTCAACAAGAATTCGTCCACCTTCCTTGAAAAATTCAGCAGGAATTCCATCTGGTCCAGCAGCTTTATTATTTCTGAGCTGTTTAATAGAATTTTCAACTTCATGTAAGGAAGAAACTTCGCCAAGGTGAGATTTTGTAGGTTTTTGTGGAATTTTTAAGATTTCTACTATGCTGATCTCTGGATCCTTGTTCAGCAGTTCATGGAAATGTTCTTTCCATCATAAATTAATGGAATTGCTGTCTTTTAGAACGGTAGAGCCATCCCTAGATTTAAGAGGGTTTAATCCTTGAGCTGCTGGGCCATATACGGTTTTTATCATGCTGAAAAATGCTCTAGTGTTGTTAGTTTCAGCTAGATGTTGCATTTCTTGAGACTTCATCACCCAACAACTGTTTCTCAGAACATGGGTTTTCCTATGAACATCTGCTTTCGCTTCTTGATATTCTCGTTTCTTAGAGAGTGAACTAGGATTGATCTGCCAAGCTTGGTATGCTGCTTTCTTTTTGTCTATTAGAGTCTGAATTTCTTGGTCATTTTCATCAAACCAGTCTTGGTGTTTGACCCTAATATGTCCTACCAATTCTTCATCAGCTGATAGTATTGCAGACTTCAGTGTTACCCAGTGTTCTTCAGTGCTTTCAGGATATTCATCCGGCAGTTTATCACCTAGGAGTTGTTGAAAGTTTGCTTTAGTGCTATGATCCTTGAGACGGTCTGTGTTCATTCTAGGTCGCGTAAGTTTTGTCTGTTTCCTTCGCTGCTGGTGGATGTGAAGGGTCATCGTGGACCGTATAAGTTGGTGGTCCCTCCAGCAGCCGTCAGCACTTGTTAGAGCCTTTGTGATTAACACGTCGCATTGGTCTCAGGCGCGCACAATTATGTACAGTAAAATGAAAAACGTTGAAGGTCCGCCTTTTCACTACAATGAATGTTTATTGATGTGAGTATATATCACATAACGTTTAAAGAAGATTGGTACTAGTTTCAACGTTCATTGCGCGTCATCATCAGCCAATGAATCAATTGAGCAAAATACAACTTATCAAATAGCAATATATAACACATGATAGCACCTACAAGACAAATGTTAAACTATGATTAGTTAAAATATAAAACACATGACAGCAAATACAAGGACTAATGTTAAAAGTTAAATTATAACAAGTTAAAACAATGAAAGCAAACCAGAGAAGGTAACACAATTGTTAAGGTACGATACACGAGAAAATAGTCCAGCTTGAGGTTTGTAGAATATAAGGTGTATCTATATACAACACTTGAATGCACCTAATAACACAAATTTTAAATGTAACGTAAAAATGATGAGGGTATGGTGCGTATGACCATCTAAAACACATGACAGCACCTATAAGGTCACTGTTAGATTATAACCAGTTGAAATGATGAGGTGCAACTGACCGTAAAATATAAAATTTTTGAGATGGTATCCCAGTTGTTGAGTATTGATAAACAAGAGAATAGTCCAGCTTGAGATGCATAGATCATAAGGTAACATATGTTATCAGTGGGAAGAATAAACCATGTTCTCTTAAGCTGCGGTAATTAACAGGCTTAATTCAGGTGGTTTCGTAGCCAACAATGTGGTTGTGTGAAGATCATAATTTGAATCAACGTTACGATTCCCATTTCAGTATCGAAATGTGGAGACCTAATTTGGCTTTCAATCTTTTCGTCAGGTCTCCACGTTTCCATACTGAACTGGGAATCGTAACATTGATTCAAATTATGATCTTCACACAACCACATTGTTGGCTACGAAACCACCTGAATTAAGCCCGTTAATTACTGCAACTTAAGAGAACAAGGTTTATTCTTCCCACTGATAACATATGTTACCTTATGATCTATGCATCTCAAGCTGGACTATTCTCTTATTTATCAAGACTCAACAACTGGGATACCTTCTCAAAAATTTTATATTTTACGGTCAGACGCACCTCATCATTTCAACTGGTTATAATCTAACAGTGACTTTATAGGTGCTGTCATGTGTTTTAGATGGTCATACGCACCATACCCTCATCATTTTTACGTTACATTTAAAATTTGTGTTATTAGGTGCATTCAAGTGTTGTATATAGATACACCTTATGTTCTACAAACCTCAAGCTGGACTATTTTCTCGTGTATTATACCTTAACAATTGTGTTACCTTCTCTGGTTTGCTTTCATTGTTTTAACTTGTTACAATTTAACTTTTAACATTAGTCCTTGTATTTGCTGTCATGTGTTTTATATTTTAACTAATCATAGTTTAACATTTGTCTTGTAGGTGCTATCATGTGTTATATATTGCTATTTGATAAGTTGTATTTTGCTCAATTGATTCGTTGGCTGATGACGACGCGCAATGAGCGTCGAAACTAGTACCAACCTTCTTTAAACGTTATGTGATATACACTCACATCAATAAACATTCATTGTATTGAAAAGGTGGACCTTTAACATTTTTCATTTTACTGTAATCCCAGTTCAATATAGAGCAAAATGAAGTTTCCTTCAATACAATTATGTAATCAATTAGATGCCAGTGTTTTGACCGTGGATGTTTTAAATTTATCCTTTTGTCTGAAGAGGATATTAGTGATAACTAGATTGTACTCTGAGCACTTCGTGAGCAGAAGAGTTCCATTAGAGTTGCAATTCCCTACTCCCTCTTTTCCAATTACTTTGGGCCATAGCGTTGAGTCTCTACCAACTCGCGCATTGAAGTCTCCCAAGAGAATGATTTTGTCAACTTGGGGTATTCTTGTTAGAAGGGTCTCAAGTTGGCAATAGAATGCTTCTTTTTCATCTTCTTCACAAGTGAGGGTCAGAGCATAGGCACTAATTGCTGTAACTCGTTGATTGTTGGTGAGCTTGAGGCATAAGCTCATGTGTCTTTCATTTAACCCAGAAGGAAGTTCATCAATGTGAGGGACAAGTTCATTTGCAATGGCAAAACCAACACCATGAATGCGGGGCTCATGAATGCTTTTACCTTTCTAGAAAAAAGTGTATCCGTCTCCGTGTTCTTTAATTTGTCCTTCATCGGGCCTTCTAGTTTCACTCAGTGCTGCAATATCAATGTTGAATCTTTTTAGTTCACGAGCCACGATAGCTGTTCTTCTTTCTAGCCGATTAGCTGTATCATTGTATAGATAAGAAAAGTGTTTTTCCACCAATCAATACACAATTTATTTTAAATAGATTAAACTAGTACCGGTTTTGGCTCTTTTTTTTAATCTACTTAAAATAAATTGTGTATTGATTGATTTCTTATCTATACTTTGAATCTGTCAATACGGAAAATGAAATTTATAAATAATAATAGCTGTATCATTATCCATTAGAGTTCGGATGTTCCAGGTTGCAAAATTCATCTTTATTTTCTTTAGACCGCTTATGGTGTACCCTCTTGGCGCGGTTTTCCAGTCGGGGCGTGATGAGGCGGACTATGTTTAGGGCACCTAATATAACCCCCTCCCCATTCAGGGTGAGCAGAGTGGTTCCCGAATAGGCCCGCTCAGTCACAAATGCGGCACACGAGTTGCTTTACAGCCTCTCCTCAAGAAAAACGGCGATCGCACATTCAAAGTAGAACAATAAAAGTTTGATATCCACCTATTCAATACTTTACAAGCAATTATAAAACTAGGATCTCATCCTTATTTTATTGCTAAATTATTAAAAACATAGGACATGTTTCGTTCAATTATTGAACATCTTCAGCCACATACTTTTTTAAAATCAGACAGATTGTAAAGTTATTTATATCTGACTAACTTATGACACTGTATTCAAATTTAGAACAAGATTTTTAAAATATCAAACACTACAAATACTAATATTGTTTCAACAATGACGACGTAATATATAACGTTTTATATTCAAAAGTATTTTAATAGTTATTATGATTAAATCTGTTAGCAGTAAACAATAGTTGCAGGTTATTAGAATAGTATTACCGATTTTGACCTTGTTAAAAAAGTATGTGGCTGAAGATGTTCAATAATTGAACGAAACATGCCCTATGTTTTTAATAATTTAGCAATAAAATAAGGATGAGATCCTAGTTTTATAATTGCTTGTAAAGTATTGAATAGGTGCATATCAAACTTTTATTGTTCTACTTTAACTGAATTTCAATACGGAAAAATGAGGATAATATCATGCAAGATCACACATTCGTCGCCTATACGTGCTGGTTCGTCACTAGGAGATTCCAGACTACACAATCCTGCTCCCGTCACAACTCCCTGATCGCCGCAGGACTTGTAGTGCATGTGCTGAGTTCTTTAGAAGACACCTGTGCATGACATCTTTTAGTGTGGGAATGCTGCTGCACATGACAATCACACATTTCTTGACAGACTCAGAACCTGCCCCCAGTGGCATAAGAGTTATGACGACTGGAGGCTCCAAGACTCCTGCAGCCTTCGTCCGCCTTCCCAGCCACCCGGGAAGTTTTAGTTGTCTCTACGCCTGGTCCGCCATTGAGGACTTTCTATGCTGTTGACCATATATGGTTCTTCCACCTTTAGAGGTGGTTTCCCACCTCAAGGGCAAGAGAATGCCCCAGCCCCTGCCAGTTCATCCGCCTTCATAGGGAGCCGTTGGCATAGCAGAGGGGGACTCCTTATCCCGGGAGTTGCTCGGTCGCCAGAGCCTCGTCAGTCGAAAGCAGTGTGCACCACGTGCAGGTGAGGTTAACATTTGAGTTGGACAACCTACCCCTTACACCCATATCGATAAATACTACATAACTAAAGTTATATAGAATTAAATTTACTATCATTTGTCTCATACATTGTCACCGTACCAGCTTTGATAACACAGACATTCATGAATTTGTATTTTTGTTGCCAAGTCCATATCAACGCCGAGCCACGAGAAAATGGGTAAACAGAATTTAATGAAAGTCGGTATATAGAGTCGGGGAATAAGAAACTACAGTCTAAGCTATAAACAATTTTATTCACCCTGTATGAAATTGTAGTTTAGGGGAAGGCACTTAAAACTTAATTTTTAAATACCTATGTTATTGGTCCTATCGAAAAGTACTACATAACAAAAGTTATAGAGAAAACAATTTCCAACCATTTATGTTTTATTCAATTTTACTGTAACAAGTATGCTAAGAGTGGTATGGAATTTGCATTTTTGTTGCCAAGTCCATATCAACGCCGAGCCACGAGAAAATGGGTTAACAGAAATTAATGAAAGTCGGTATATAGAGTCGGGGAATAAGAAACTACAGTCAAAGCTATAAACAAATTTATTTGCCCTGTATGAAATTATAGTTTAGGGGAAGGCGTTTAAAATTTAATGTTTAAATGCCTATGTTATTGGTCCTATCGAAAAGTACACATAACAAAAGTTATGGAGAATACAATTTCTGACCATTTATGTTCTATTCAATTTTACCGTACCGACTATGCTAAGAGTGGTATTTCACAGTCGGAAGAAAACTAAATGCAAAGACCTACAATATTGAAAGCACATAACATTGATCAACAATAACATTACACAGACCATTGTTTGTGGTGATGTTCTTTGTCTCTTATGCTGCTGCTGAACTCCGATAGAGGGGATTACTGATGCGTACCGAGTATAACCAAATACTTTATAACAGCCTATCTGAATACTGGTGGGAAATAGCTGGTAAGTTAGAAAACTTTCTTCTTTAGCATGGCATTCCTCTGGTTCATACATTTTCTGATACCGTACTGCTGGTATATAAATCACTGTTTCAACATAGTATTCCATTTATTCGATCCCTACTCTGACGCGCTGTTTTGAATAAGCAGTGTGCACACTTAAGGCAGAGTCTCACTTAGTAGTCGTATGACCTGGACTAAAATTACAATTCAGGCATATTCCAAATTACAGCATCACAATTCATTCACTAAAAATTCAATCCTGGAAACTATTGTTTCTTAAGAAGAGCTTCTTCCTCTTCACTTTCATTAAATTCTACATTCATTTTATACAAAATTAGCAGTGAAGAGGGGGTTTCTCCTCTGGCTTGGAGGAAAAAATTGCCTCCAAGTCAGATAAGGACTAAGAGTGCTCACGGATCACGGCTATCTCTGGTCATTCCAGCTCTGCAACTTTGAACTGTTAGATCAGCAGCGTAGTACTGTTCGTTAAAAGTGAGAAAATGTGCGGTTTTTCATTTGACCGAGTATTTCATGTAAAATCATTGCTTTTACTCACGCCATTCCAACTGATGTCACTGTAATGACCTATGTTCATTTCAGTTGAGAAAACCACTAAGACAGTCTTTCTGAGGATGTAAAAAGGCAAGTGGAGAGTGAGTGTCTGCCATTATAATGCAATTCCCCAACCTGATTGTGACTGATGGTAGGCAGGCGTGCCTACCACTACAATGAAAATTCCCTAATATAGTCTTCACATGAGAAAAGACGTTTGGGGACTTCCCCATCGCGTTTCTAGGGTAACGTTAAGAGGTATGCAATTTAACAGTCTTGTTCACAATGTGTACTCAACCTAACATACAATTCTGTATACAATGTAAAATTCCGTAGCAAAGCATGGGTAAATCAGCTAGTTAAGTCATAAAGATCTAAAAACACATAACACAATGATCGCAGACAAAAAGAGTACGTGAAAAAATTAACACTATTTTGTGCCGAAGCAATTCCAGTTAAAGTTCATAACACAATGATCACAATCAAAAGAGTAAAAAGAACAACACTATTTTGTGCCAAAACAAATTCAGTTGAAGTTGATAAGCAGGTCTAGTACAATCTTGTTGTGCTGCATTCACATATGAAGACGTATGAAGACATTGTATTTGAGGTCAATAACGAGTTAAAGGACTTGTTCTAAGATGAAAACTTGAAGCATAAGTCGTTATGAAATTGAACTTGTGATATGCAGTTATGTACAGTTGTTGCTAGGTAGGTCTTGTAAGCATTTGTTTCTCCGGCCGAAGAGTAAAAGGTGATGTAATTGAAGTCTTAGGAATACAGCGAAGAACTTAGTTTCAACAATTCAGAGCGGATATATAAATTTTAAAAATAATTTAAATTGTTAAAAAGAACAAAACCAAGTAAACATATTTAAAAAATAGGAAGAAATTTAAAAGAATTACAATGTGAGGCTTAACTCGAACAGCTTGATGATAAATGAATGGGAGACGATAAATAAAGAAAAGGGTGGGGAATAATGAGCGCTTATTAGAGGGTGGAAGAGAAAGGAAAAAATGGGGAGGGGGGGTATCTAAGGAGGATCATAGGGGTGTTGCGGAAGAGGCAAGTAGCATGAGAGGGTATTGTGCAAGTTGTGAAAGATTGATCGCTTACTTGTTTTCATCTTAGAACAAGTACTTTAACTCGTTATTGACCTCAAATACAACATCTTCATACATCTTCATATGTGAATGCAGCACAACAAGATTGTACTAGACCTGCTTATGAACTTCATGGGAATTTACGTTAAAATGTACATAGCTTCAATATTAAAAATATATTCAAAAAGTACAATGAAAAACTGTTAAAAATGTACATGGATTCAAACTTGGACAAAATAAGTTGACAGTGTGGGTTCAAGCGTATTTAGTACAAATATTATTTGGCTGGAGGAAATGCTAAAAAAAAACTAGTGAAGACAGTTAAATGTTGTTCTGATATGTCATTTTTCTGGAAAATTGAGTGAAGTTTATAAAAGATCCGTTGTATTGCATCACAGAGAGCACAAGTATAGCCAGGATCTGAAAGTGGAAATAAAAAGCAGAGTATGAGAATGAAAAAATGAGGTAGAGGTTGAAGATAGTATTAGGAGTCTCAAAATATTACTCACGTCCTCTTTCCTCCAGCCCTATGCTTGTGTAGATCAGGTTGGGTTGGTGTTGACCTCCACACTGACTGGCAACCGTTCCGATGTTGCGTTGGATGAGAGAAATGGTGGGTGAGGGGAGGGAGAGTGGGTGGAAGTACGGGAGGACGGACCCGTATTGTGTGTTGTGATAAATTTAATTGAGCTTTGCCTAAAATCTTTCTCGATTATTGTGTCAAAAAGGGGTTTTTTTGGGGAGGGGGGATTTCGTTAAGATTATGGATGGGATTTGATTTTTGATCGATGTTTATGTAAATGTTTCTAAAAAATTTCCCTTTTTGGTTATATTTAGGATATTCAGATTTTTATCTATGGTGGAGAATGAGTGATTGTGATCTTTCATGTGTTCACTCATAGCGGAAAATCCTTTGTATTTAGCTGCAGTAACAAGTTCTTTGTAGCGGATATGAAAGTTTCTCCCAGTTTGTCCGATATATTTGGCATTGCACTGGTTACACGTCAAATTGTAGACCCCTGATTGCAAATATTTGTCCGATTTGTTAAGTGTGTTTGTGTTATATAAAAGTTTAGAAGTAGTGTGATTGGTTCTGAAGGTGACACTGAGGTTCTGGTTTTTTTTTTTTTTTTTTAATGTTTGAGATTTTGTATACGTTATTGCTGTTGAAAGTGAAGATGACATAGTCAGTATTCTCTTTTGTTTTGATTTTTAAGTGTGGTGGTGGGTTTATTTTTTATCCTGCTGAGAATTCTGTCAACGAAATTACTGTTGAAAGCATTAAGGTGTGCGAAAGTGTGGATGGTGTTACTTTCTTTCCTATAAGCTTTCTTGGACATGGGAATGTTCAAGGCTCTATATATCATGCTATAAAGAGAGGCCTTTTTGTGGGAGTCAGCGTGTAGTGAATCTTGTCTGATCATGTTGGCTGTCTGGGTGGGTTTTTTTAAGATTTCAAAGTTTAGATGGTTGTCGCTTCTCCTAATTTTAAGATCTAGAAAATTTACGGATCTATCTGTTTCAGATTCAACCATAAATTTTATGTAGGAGTCACAAGTATTTTAGCTTATTGAGGAGGGTTGCACTGTCAGTGATACAATGATCAATAACAGTGAAAATATCGTCTACATACCTCGACCAATGGAATATACCTGGTAAATTATTGAGTATCTTTGTTTTTCCAGGTTGTCTATATAAATTTCTGCCAAAAACCAGAAATAAGGGATCCTATAGGGAGTACATTTTGCAGATAAATTGTGTTATCAAATGTAAAATAATTATTATTAAGAACAAACTTCAAATTATGTAAAATTTCTTCCATTTCAAGTTTACTTAAAAGGTTATGTTTGTTTAGGTTGTCTTTAACTAGGTCAATGGGTTCAGCTATGGGAATGTTGGTGTACATATTCATAATATCGAACGAGTGCATAGAATGATTAGGATTTGAGTTAATTTGTGATGTTACTAAATTCCACCGAATTTTTGACAGAGGATCTGTTGGAATATGTATAATATTTGGCCAAGAATTTTTTATATGAATCAAGAAACATTGTAAGTTGGACTACTTTCTTTGTTATTTTGCTGATGATGACCTCTAAGCCAGGTCGAAACATGTCCAAGGTAATGACTTTTAAACAGACCATTTAATAAATGGCAGAAATGTATTGAATAGGTGGACCTAATATAATTGAATACTTTTAGAATATCGTCTTAGGTATTTGAAGTCAATACGGAACCGGAATGAAGTTTATTACTTGTAATGATAATTGAGATATCAGAATTTCATATTGGTCCATATTGAACTGAGATTACAATAAATTAAGTATATATTTTGGTTCTGCCGAATCAATACAAGAATATTTATGCGAGTTTACATATCATTTACAAATGGTACTGGTTTTGACTCCACATCTGGGTCATCATCAGCCGATAGATCAAAAAGAGCAAGATACAAAAAACACAAAATCAATGCACAGACACATAACAAGAAGCAAAAAGGCAAAAAAATGAATAGTTAAAAATAATTGTTTGTGGTAAAAGTTCACATGGAGCTGTATATTATAACAATATGATGCGTTAGGCTGGAGCATTAAAAATCTTTAAAATCTTGATGTGGGGATAAACAATGTAATATCGTGGTTGCCACGACATTTACATAATTTTATTGCCCACCTGAATTAATTGTGTATATATATGGATCATGTATCATATGTACTTTTATTCATTATTAACGTCCATCATCATCATTAATGTAATTGGTACGAAAGAGCGAGAAATAATTTATAATTGTAATATACTAGAATATTCCGTAGTAATGTTAAGACAGCAGGTCTTGCACTAACGGGCTACTTGGTGTCTCGCAATAGTCCAGGAACAGCAGGTTAATTTTGGACGGTTCTTAGAAACGTACGCAACAGCAAGAGGGAGATACATAATTTTGTTGTTGGGATGCTAAATCATCCCATATCATGTGCTCCAATCATCAGGGCTTTTTCTGTCAAGGACAGACACTACATCTATATATCGACAGGGTGGCGACGTACATCAGCTCTCATTGGAACGACATGTCATGTGACATCGAGGGAGGAAGTCGGAATGTGAAGAGGATTTATATAGATCTACACTGCGTGGTGAAGATTATTCTCCATCCAGCTTTCTTGAGTCTCCATTCTCAGGTAGTCCCCGGCTTTTAGAGGGTCACTCTGCTATATGAGTGCATCGCTTATGATGTGCTTACACTCAATATTTCTTATCGGCTCTGTGAGACTTACTCAGATTATTTAGAAAGCCAAGTTCATATAATATAGAAGGACTGGACATTTTCAGTCCTCTCTATCCAATTAATTCCGATGTGGAATTTCAAATTGTAAGGCTGGTACTACATTTTTGGTACATAGCACAATAGGGAGTGATAGATTAAGGTGGAATTCAGTCCATGAAGCAGATGCCAAGGATGATGCTGTTGGAGGAAGGACGAACACTATCAACCACGGAAGCAGACGACGAGAAGATCAACCTCTGGTGTGCATTAGTTAGCCCTGTTATCGCAAGTCCGCGTGTGTAGATTTTAACTGGTAATCTCAATCATAATTTTCAATTTTGGGAATAACTCGTTGTTACATAATTTCATCCTTTTATGGAATAAAACTTTTTTTCTTTGTACATCGTTAAATTATTTACTTTTTAGTAGGTTCCCTATGTTTTTCCACATGGTATTTAATGGTTAGTATCCTTACACCTCACGATCGGCTATAGTCTCATTAAATTAAGTTTAGAATTTTTAGATCTAAATTCGGTTTCAAATTCCATTTAATTTCGAAGCCTGGCACCCAGCTTGCAATTGTTGTTAACTATCTATATCGTAACTAGTAGGCATGTTAATTACGATCGCCATTGTGGAGCAAGGTCATAACGGCAATTTATCTTGTCAGAATTTAGTTTGTTCTGGTGTTTGATCTGTTACATAATGGCGCCCAACGTGGGGAGCGAAAACCATTAAATACGATATAAGGAACGGCAAATCTGAAGATGGGGTCGGTGTTTTTTTTTTTTTAAGGGGGGGAAAGTGCTATCAATAAATCCATATTTCAGTATATGTTTGATATTAGGGAATCATGGTAGATCAAACGCAAGGTATGATGTTACATGCTGGCAGTGTGCTTAGAGGTGGTTCGTCAACTAACAATAAAGACATGGTAGATGAGTCTGTGGAGAAGATGACAGTAGATATGACGGATAACCAGGCTCAATATGATGACTCACAGGGTAATAAAGTGGGGGGGGGCAGAGCGGAGGTTATTCCTACCACCAAAGAAAATAGCAATGAGGTAAGAGGTTTTATACAGTCTATGCTTAAAGAGTTAAAGAAAGAGTTGAAGGATTAGGGGAAGGAAAGGAAATCAATGAAAAATTAGAGCAGCAGGGGAAGAAAATCAATGAAAAATTAGAGCAGCAGGGGAAGGAAATTGTAAACATAGAGAAAACTAAGAAAGAGCTATGTGATGAACTAAGAGAGTACAAAGCAGAAACTGATAAGAAAATGAAGGAACATAGGAAATAAGCGAGCTGTTAAAAAAGAGTGAAAATTGCAATAAGCGGTTAGAGGAACAGAATGAGAAGACTGAACAACATAAGAGAGAGGTGGATAAGAAGTTGGTAGAGCAAAAAAGCGAACTTTTAGAAGTTATTGGGAAGGAAAATAATAAAACCAGAGAGAGAGAGAGTAGAAACACAGGAAAGTGCAATTAAAGCGTTAAGAAACAAACAGACAAGCATGTTAAGTGAGATAGAAGGTAGAGATACGAAAGTTGAGGAGAGAGTCAATAATGTAGACGCGAAGTTGCGATGGGAGATAAGAGAGAAACAAGGTATCTATGATGGGGTGAAGCACGGAGGAAATTACGTAAGAGAAGAAGAGTTACCAAAGTTTAATGGGAGGCAAACCAACCCACTGGACTTCCTTAACCTTATTCAGAAGCGGTTTGAGCAAAGCATAAATGAGGGGTATATTGAATGGGAGCAGGTTTTGGAAATTATCAGCAGTGCTTTCGTGCGAGAAATGAGATCCTGGTTTGTGGTGTACCGTAACAGTATGAAAGACCTCAACAAGTTCCAGAATAAATTTAAAGAAAAATACTGGAGCAAGATAATTCAGAGTTGTGAGAGGGAAAGAGTTGTTTTTGGCGAATGATAGGGTATCCATGACAGAGTACTTCTTGGCTCACGTCATGATATGCCAGAATTTAGCTGGGATAGCGACAGATACAGACGTAGTAAGGCTACTACTCAGGCATTTTCCTGAATGAGTAAGAACTGTGGCGGTGATGCAGAAAACTAGCACTATTCAGGAGATGGAACAGCTGCTCACTAAATTTGATGGGTTGGGAAATACGGAGAGTAGAAACGGGAATGCGCAAAATTATGCCCCGCAGTATGAACTATGAAAATAGAAATCAAGGTAACACTAGGAGTAACGGGAATCGCGAACGAGCGGATCAGCAAGCAGGTAACCGACAGGCGGATAGGAATGTGAGCAATAGCGGGACGAATGGTCAGGGCCAAGTAAGGCATTTAAACTAAGTATGGGCTGTAATTCAGGGTCTGTATTTCAGCCGTATCTACCGATAACCCGAAGTTGTGTTATGGAGTTATTGTATGACCCACAGCAGGAATATATTAATAAACAGGAGCAAGTGGTTAATCCCATTGTCAAGTTAGAAGTATGAGGAGCGGGTGTTCAGGCACTTATTTACTCAGGTAGTCAGAGGTCATGCGTTAGTTATGAGTGGTAGGGTAAAGTAAGGTAATTTGGTGATAATTTTAGAGTATAGCACCATGAAGGGGAACGATACATAATTTACCTCCTTTAAATTTCATGTATCATAGAGAACAGAACATTAGCTGTAGGTTTTGATCATTAATGTTTTCTTTCAATTACTTTATCTTGAACTCTTATATGATTTTGTGCAATTCAACTGAGTCAGGTTATTTGGTGATACATATAGGTAATTTGGTGATAATTATTTTAGAATACTTTTTACTTTCAAGAGTTGTACAACTACATTTCACAGGAGTTTTCGTCTTATGATGAGTCTTCACAACACACGTGACACATATACACGATTATGTTGTCATCAGTATCCTGCGATTGGCCAATCTTCCTGCAAAGTATGTCTACAAAAGCTGCATTGAATCCACTTTGCTCCAGTTTTGCGTTTACACCTGAAGGTCCAGGAATCAGTAAGTCAACATCAACCTTGCTAGGTCTTCTTTCCTCTTACTGTCGCTGCTCGGTAGGGGTTTGGCACTTCGCGGAAGTGTCTCTTCCGCTTTTTTGTGAGTCTTTCGCGTCTTGGTTCATTGGGAAGCTGAAGGAAGTGCTCAACATTGGAATTTGAATCTGCAGATACACTTCTTTCTGAGAAAGGTCTCTCAGTTATGAGAGACGAGATGATAGCTACAGAAGAGATCACATTTTGTGTGGTGATTTTTCCAGCCTTTGTAGATCCACATGTTATGTTGGAATGGGAGAAACTTGAAATAAATGCAGGATTGAACAATGAACGTAAATTAAACTGGTTTGGTTTATCGTTGGGATGATTTCGCATGTAATCCGAGTTTGGGTAAGATACCTTCTTCAATACCTCTTTCTTCACTGTTTTGGAGCCATCGTTTGAGAGACGACTACGGAACACCTTTGAATTTTGAGACTTGGTACACTGTCATTTTACCTCAGTCACTAATCTAGCAGCCTCCACTAAGTCTGCACTTTTTTACTGCTTATACACATAAGGATTATCATCTTGTCCAGGCTCTCGTTTCATGTTGTTTTTTTGGCAATTCACCATAAATTAATTTGGTGATAGTCTATTTTCTAAAAAAGATGATGAAATTTGTTAATTTACACTACCTACACCTGAACTTTATATAAAATTCTCATTCCTTCAGACATTTAATGAACCAAGCTGGAAATAGAAAATAATATTATTGTGGGTTACCATCAGCTGAGTAGAAGCTGCTTAAATATTTGGCTATTATCTTAAGGGTTGTCCCAAAAACGACTATGGCGTTCAACTTTTCTCTCAATACAAAACATAACGCACTTTCTTGGGAACAGTTTGCCACCAATACTAACTAAAACAAACGCTATATTTTCACCGTTTATTTCACTTGAATAGCACACTGCATTTAATATGTCTGCACTTGACAAATCACTACAGCTGAGTGTTACAAAATCTCATACCTCAGTAAGTGAAAGGGTCCAAGGATTATACTTGAGCGCAGGACAAAGAAAAAACCCAGGACACCCAGCTGACAACAGACGAGCTCAAAAATAGAACAGAGTTTGTGCTGGCATATGTTTAAAACATTATCACCAAATTACCTGTATCAACAAAATACCTTACTTTGACCTATATGAGTTTTGTACGAGGTATTTATGTGGAGGAAATGCCAATTAAGAGTACATATATCATCACTGCTGTTGGCAAGAAATCCAAACAAGTATGTAAGCAGGTGGCATTACCTATAAGTATTGCTGGGTCTATTATGGTTCAGATATGTTTAGTTATTCCACATCTTGTATTTGATATTATCTTGGGATGTGACTGGCTGACGTCACACTCAGCACAGTTAGATTACAAAGAAGCCATGGTTAACTTAATGTGGAATGAGACTCATATTAAAGTCAATTTTGAGGGCGACATTCAGGGAAAACAGGGCGATTGTGCCATGGGGTGTGTTGTCAGGGTTTCACAAGCTATCGAGGAAGCTAGATAGAGTTTCAGGGAAAAAGAAGTTAGTGAGAACTTCGTTCTGTGTCGTGTTGTTGAATAAGGGTCAAAAGGACGTTAGTAAGAAGTTAGTGAGAACTTCGTGCTGTGTCATGTGTTGTTGAATAATGGTCAAAAGGACGCATTATGGGAAGTTGTAAGCAAAAGTTGCTTAGATGAAGTACGGCAAGACGAGTTGTTAGCGGTGTTGCTTGAACACGTCAATGTATTTTCTGTGAAACCTGGCTGAACTCATGTGTATGAGCATTCCTTTTTTGTACTGGACAATAGCCTTTTTAGTGGACTGAGGTATGGCATTCCACACAAGTTTTCCAAAGCAGTAGACGGGCAAATACAAAGTATGCTATCAGACGGTGTGATTGAGCCATCTAGTCAGAACGTAGATAACGGGAAGTCAGCCTGGTTACTGTTTCAAGGTGTTGGTGTGTTTGTGTATCAGCTGTGTGTATGAATGAAGTGGATTTTCTGGATTATGTCTGTAGACACGTGTGGGGCGTGGTGTGCTTTCTAGTGTGAGTTCACTCTACTGCTGCGCACGTGAGTCATATCAATCGGTGCGTATGTGATGCCATGGGTGTTTTTCTTTTTTAAATGTAAAAGGAATAATTCAGACTTGCCCAGTAGGAAGGCCATAAAAATAAGTTTGTTTTTGTAAAATAGAGTCATCACAGGTGGGTATGGGCCATGAGAGGACTTGTGGTAGCATGGTTACAAGTTCCAACGGTGTGTGGGTGAACGTGTGTTACAGTGCTTGTAGGGTCATGTGTGGGGATACAATTGGTATTGGATGAAATGATGCTATCACATACTGAATAGCATGTGGTTGCGCTATATTTTTTTTTGTGCCATTTTAATCTGGTGAAGACAATCTTAAAAATGATTAATGCTTCAGTGTGAAGAAATCAGAGGAGATGTCGTATAGTGTTATTTTTAGGTATTGTTTTAGTAATTAAGGTGTGATTTTCAATGCAAGTTTAACACTCGAGAGCGTGGAGGCTGAGATATATGTATACATGGTTGGCATGTTAACCCATATCTGCCCAAATTATTTTTCTGTGGAATATTGTGGTATATTTCGTAAGTACAGATGTTTGTAACCTAAATGAAAGGCTTATGATGATTTTAGGTTTCATTAACATATTTTCGCGGAGATTTACAATGTCGACATATGTCGACAGTGAGCATGAACGGGTAGGGTAAGAGACATTTATTTATTTATTTATTTATTTATTTATTTATTTATTTATTTATTTATTTAATACATGTGCCACCAACAGAGACACGCTCCAATTATAGGTGGCTTTTACAAATTATTTGAACAAATAACATAGAAATACCAAAAAGAAGAAAATGTGAAAACGCTATGTAAATGAGATGATAATGCTCTGTATGAAATGGATAAAACAATATATCGTATACAGAAGCCTGTTAATAAATCAAACAAAAAATTGTAACAAAATCATGTAAATATTAATACATATAAACAAATCACTTCGACGAGAAAAATTCTTTTAATATATTTACATATGTGTCATATTCATAAGCAAAGTCAAGATCTATATGATACTTATTAACTAAGTTATTGCATGTTTCACACATATTGATAAACGGAGAGTTCTTAAAAAATACAGTTTTGGAGACTGGAGTAATAAACAATTGCCGAAATCTTAAATTTCCTTTTCTAACATTAAAACATAAACTCGTGAAGCGAACTATTATCGTCAATTAATGCATTAACCATCTTATAGAGATAAATTTGTTGGGCTATTACACGCCTACTGGCTAGCAATACATATTTAAATTCATTCAACAAAAATTCATATGAAACATAATTTCTAAAGGGGAATATCTTATATTTTTTATAATAAATATATCTTAAAAAGCATTTCTGCACCTTTTCAATTTGATTTTGGTAAGATTAATAACATGGAGACCAAATTATACATGAATACTCAAGTTTTGATCGGACAATACTATTGAATAATAAGGTGAGTGCATACGTGTTAGAAAAATCTCTTGAATTTCTAATTATAAAACCCAATTTCTTATAGGAATCATTAACCATTGTATTAATATGCTCCTTGAAAGATAAATTTTGTGTAACAATTACCCCTAAGTCATTAACAGAGTGGACAACTTTGAGTTCTTCATTATTAATTTTATATTTATAATTCAATGTATTTTTCTTATTATTTTGAAATCTGAAGGAAACAGCATTTATTTATATTAAGTTGCAAACAGTTTTCAATACTACATGCGTATAAGTAATCCAAATCATATTGTAATTTCAACATATCATCAACATTTTTTATCTCTTTATAAAGTTTGACATCATCAGCATATAATAAACACTGAGAAAACCTAATTCTAGTGGGCAAATCATTAATATATAAAATAAAGAATAAAGGGCCAAGGTTAGACCCTTGAGGTACACCAGAAGTAACACTGTATGTGAAAGACTCATGTTGATGATAGTAAACATATTGTTTCCGTGCACTAAGATAAGATGCAAGCAGTTTTAACCAAGGAGGGGTCAGACCAAAGAATGACAATTTTTTCATTAAAATGCCATGATCTAATTTGTCGAAGGCTTTGGAAAAATCTGTGTATATTACGTCGACCTGTCCTTGATTATTCAAAACGGCATAAGCATATTGTATAAATTTTAACAGATTAGTCGTAGTTGATCTACCTGGCATAAAACCATGCTGATTGATATGTATACCGACCCTCACATGATTAAATATACGCGTGTACATTATTTGCTCAAATACTTTAGCCGGTGCACACAAAATACAAACAGGGTGATAGTTTTCAATATTTTTACTGTCCCCACATTAAAAAACTGGACACCTCAAGAAAGGAACTTTTCTTCGCATTTTAAGCTTATATGAATGTAATAATTAATCAGTTAGTGAATATTAGTCACATAAGTGTTGAATAAGCAGAAAATATTTAAAAAACATGATTCAAAACATAAATGAGGAACAGTTTCGTCTCAATTTAGAATGCATACTGTTTCAAAACAAAAGGATAATATTCGTATGTTTATAGTACTTGTTGTACACACAATACCAAATTTTGAGCAAGTATGATCACTCTGAAAATAGCAAAAAAGGAAAACTACGAGTAGAATTTCAAAACAGTTTAGTCTGCATTTTGAGGTTACACTCTGCTTCTCTTCATCCAGTCTGGTTTAACGTGAGTGAAATGACTCGAAGCAAAGGAAGTGGCGGCCAACGTTTCATTTTTTGCACTGTTTCCCCGGCAGCTTTACCACAGTGAGCGCACCCCACTTGCTTCCCTCTGGTTTCGAGGTAGTGGGATACCCCATCGGAACGCACTGGCAACACGCATAAAGATACTTTCGTACTCGGTCTTCATACGTTAGGACGCGTAGCGGTACGAGATAGGATATATGTCCTAACGATGTAGCGTGTGAAGCCGAGAAGGTCTAAATTGGGGTAAAACGGTAAAGTTGCCATGCATTGTCCATGGAGACGCTCAGAAGGAACACAATTAGAGGCCAGTACCATTTCTTGTTTTTGATGCTGATGCGGTAACAAGATACATTTTGATCCAATTGATCAACACTCCCCATGTGCATATTATGAAGAATTATACATGCTGGCTGAATTACTGTTATGTATTTCATTTCAGCATTACCATTGTACCATTTTCACATATTTTTGTACACACTAGTTCAGCATCAGCCCGGAGTTGATTACCAGAGAGTCTGTAAATATCTCCATAAGACTCGTCATCATCGCTATCTCCGTCACTATGGAAAGCATTTTCAGGTTATTTTATGTATATATTAGCTTCTAGGATGTTTTGTGATTCCTCTAGGATGATTACGATCTGCTCGATGGTCACTCTGAGTAGAATAAATGAAAATTGTATATCAGTACTGAGGCGGTCCCATTCGCGCCCACTATCGACATATGTCGACGTGGAAATTTTTTGCTCTGCTAGACAAAAGCAACTATAAATCAGCCATAAATGAATTCAAAACCTGTTAAAGGCATGTTTCGTTATTACGTTTAACACAACAGTCCGATCTTACTTTCAACTGTAACAATATTGTAAGAAAATATTACTCACCGCGACGGAAGCGTCATCCTCGAGTGTATACGGAATGATATTTCATACGCCGCCATGATATAAGGCGCGAAAATGAGTGATTATTGTTTTCGTGCTGTGCAGTAAGTATCATACTATGAAACGTAAACAATGCACCTCAAAAATATTATTCAGGTTTACCGATATAAGATCGACAATATTCAGATATTAACGTCGACAAATGTCGACAGTGGGCACATATGGGTTAAAGTTGGGTAAATAATGTGTGTCTGTCTAGATAGAGGTGATATCACATGATAGACTGGTGCAAGATGAAATATATGATATGCCAAGAGGAGTGTAAATTTGACAAGCTGTGGGTGATGATTCGATGTATGACACACTAGTGCAGGGCTGGCAAACCTTTTCCAACTAGTGTGCCATTTTAAGTCTGGTTTATTATTCTCAACTATCAACTGTGCCACTTGTTGTCCATTAAGGAATGTCTACAACCTACAACCCTCCACCCCGCGACTTCCTAAGTTACCCATTATGTTACATAATAAGTTATTTTTTATTTATTCATTGATTTACTGATTCATTTATTTATTACACATATATCTTGTAAATACATTTGATTGCATGCTCCGTGGGGCTGTACCTCAATTAAGGCCATGGCGATTTCCGTCCCACTCTTATGCCTTTCCTATCCCATCGTCGCAGTAAGACCTATCTGTGTCGGTGCTACGTAAAGCAAATTGTAAAAAATTAGGTATAAAAATCAAAATGGAAAAATTGCGAATGGACTTCACTTACTTCATTAGATTCATTATCTTTCCATGTTGTAGTTTGTATGCTCAACAATTAAACTAATTTCTTCTTCATACAGCTATCCTTCCTTGTAAGGTCACGTTCATGCTTTCATCAAAACATACATGTGGGAGTTATCCAAATTAGCTTTCAATTGCTCGGAAACTTCTTCACTCATTCTTTTTTTTTTATTATTCTACCCTCGACAGCAGTTCAGATTCCTTTAATTCTGTTAATTATTAGTTGTTTGTTAGGGAAGTTTTCGAATAATGTGTTGGACGTCAATAAGAAAGTTTCTCTCAACAACTCACCTTGAGAAATCAGTTTGCCATGCATGCGCTACTATGCAGTGAGGCAGATGGAAACAGCCACACTGATATTATTCCTGGGCCAGAAAGATGATACAAATGAACTAGTTAGTTTTGTATAATGTTCGATATTTTGTGAAACGAACTCCCTTCTTTCTTCATTTGAAATTGAACAAACATTTGAATGATTAGTCTCGAAATTGAGCTTTACATTTGTGGGGGATACAATTGTTTTCGAACACAGACAACACATCTTTCTATCAGTTCGAATTCTCTTGGCCAGAGGTCTTGAAAAGTACGGTCACCACCTTTGTTAAGTTTCTGTTCTTTTCGGCACCGAAAACATTTGTACCTTACTCTTTTTGAAATATCGGCTGATGATGATCCAGATGTGGAGTCGAAACCGGTACCATTTGTAAACGATATGTGATGTAACTTGCATAAATATTCTTGTATTGAATAGGTGGAACCAGAATATATAATTAATTTATTGTAATGATAATGCTAACAAGGTGTATAAATTGCAAATTTGTTTTTAAATATTAAAATCAAAGTTGCTAAAATCAGCAAAGACATATTCTTTTCAAAACAGTGTTTCAAAGATAACCTAACACCAAAATTCTTAAGTGCCAATCTCAACAACTGCAAAAGCACAAGTGGGAACGGAAAACACAATACAAAGTCAACACATTATGTGTAAGAAAAAAAAAATTTTTTTATAAAAAGAAATCTTGTCTCAATGCAAAACTATATGATGCTCATTTAGCACTCCTCTTTCCTTAGCCCCATTGGAATGGGATTCTTCTCAAAAACATGTTAACCTGAGATTATTTCAAATTATTTCAAAAAACACGACATTTTGAATAAAAAGCTATTAAATTTGAAAACCAACAATTTGGCACCCGTTTCAAAAAACACTCACACTCCTCAACATAAATAAGTCAACCATGATTTTCATTCACCAATTATGAACCTCACACATTTTAAATTTGAATGAGAATAACTTAAGAGATCCTCAGCAAGGGACGTAAAGATAACTGGGTTAACTTTCGTAACAAAAGTAACATAATTAACACCGCAGCAGAATCAGAATTGGCCATCAGCACATTACCCTATGAAAAACGAGATGAAATTAGATATGATATAAAGAAAAAACTGCAAAATTTCTTCACAGAAAAACATGCAAAAAAAAAAAAAAAACCCAACATCCCAACCAAACACATTTTAAAACTGAAAATAAAAATAAGAGACGAGCAACCGAAGAGAAGACACGGTGCCCCTTGGACAGAGGAGCGAAAGCAGGCCCACTCACAAAGAATGAGGGAAATTTGGCCTCTAAAGAAGGCCAAGTTCAGTGTCAAATGCAACAAGACTTAACGCGGTCCTTGATGGCCCCAGCGAATTATATATATAATAATAATAATAATAATAATAATAATAATAATAATAATAATAATAATAATTTAATTCACTCACTGCAATATGTACGAGTATGATATTATGAGCATGTTTTATTATTAAGGAATGTGAAATTATGTAATAATGATATGATTTTGTTTTTACTGTGACAATGATGGAAGTCTCTGTATGCATTAGGCTGTAAGAGTTAAGGTTACTCATCACTATGCAATGAGGAAACTGTAGCTATCTCTGAAAAGACAGTTAAAACTCACTGGTTCAACCAGGAAGTGATGAATTATACAGTTTGAATAACCCAGTTAGAGACAGGACATTTAGATTTAAGACGGTAACCTATAACTGTCAACAGAAGAGTAGCGCTAAGTGCATTGTGTGTACAATTTGCAATGGCCAAGCAGGACACTGAGAATTCAAAATCATTTCAATCATACACTGTAAGACGCTAGGAGTTCTGGTGTATATAAATACCTACCACTCACTTATAAGGACACAATTTCTAAGTGGTCAAAGGCTTGTAAGGACTCCCTAGCAGGACGTGGATACTTAACACTTCTTGGTCACTTCCTACAATTATTTGTTACTTAATTACTTACTTACTTACGTGGAGACAGTTGAATTGACTTCACTTGTTGTGATATTTGTACATCGTGAACACTCAGACTTTGCTACCCTTCAATGGATTTAATATTTCTATACTGTAAATATTTGAGTTGATATTTTCACTTAGCATGGTCATGTGACCTTTTATTATTACCTTGTACAGTGATGGTACTTATTATTCTCATTTTACGATAATGGTGCTTCTTATTCAATGTATGTATGGGTTAAAAATGAGGCAGTGATCTCATTCTTTCTAAATCGTCAATCAGAGGCTTGGCCATCTGAAATCTATATACGTTAGTGAAATTGGTGCAGTGATTCTTGGCAGGTGATGTCTTGGAGCAACAAACCAACTTACAGATGGTTTTGGCAATAGGAGAAGCCCGGAACTCAAGATTAAAGATGTGTGTGTTAGTGATTCACTTAGTAAATCAGTGATGTCCAATTCTATGGCTGGTCCTTACTAGCTAGTCAGTGAGTAAAGATTATTTGTGTTTGGATCTAGCATGGTTATTACCACATGAGGAATGTAAAGTGAATGTTTTTGTAAGTGAAGTGTATAGATCTATTGTATCGTTTGTTTAATGAGGGAGAAGGAAATTTAATTGTATATTGTTAGTGCTGTAGAATATTGTAAAAATCTTTAATTCTTAGTAAATTTAATAGTTTAACTTATGACAACTTTCATTGGTGGAGTGAAAACCTGACATGCTACCCAGATTCATTTTCAGAATTTAATAGTATCGGATAAGGTAATAAGCAAATATGGAGGCCCATAAGTACATGACTGTCACCCTGAGAGAACAGGAGTTCTCATAGGAGGCAAAATTCAAGAATTCATTAACTTCTATAATATTACAGTGCTGCACAATTTTGTTTCAAATTTTTGTGGTATATTAGTTGAATTTAATTGTAAAAGAGGGGGGGAATTAATTTTTGTTGTGGTCTAGTAAATATTTGTATGCTTCATTTTCTTTTAATTAAGGTCCTTCAAGTAGAGATGTTAACAGTTACATTGTTTTAAAAGGGCTAAAAAATATGAATAGTTGAAGAGCTCAGATACCCTTGAGACCTCCAGTTTTATGTGGAAAATACATTTTGTAATACAGATAAAGTAAAAATTTGTTCCAATTTCTCTCTAACGTGCTTAGATAAGATGGGTTATACAACACTCAAATTACTAATTTACTATGAAAGACTATTAAACTATCATTTTAAAATACATAGTTCTGTTAAATCTTTGAAATTTCATATTAAAACACCTAAAATGTTATGTTCTGTCAGCAAGAATTTCTGTAAGTGTACAAATCCTTTAGTGACCTTTGTCTCTGCATTTTTCACCATTCATTACATATCCATACTCTTTCCTTTCTAGAACATTATTAGAAAGGTTTCTTTTTTGCATTAAAATAGAGTTTTCTTTCCTTTTTTTTCTTTTGTGATTTAATGTTGCACTAACTCAGAAAGGATATTGGTGACAATAGGAGAGGAAAGGAATACATACCTGCCAACTTTTACAACCCAAAAATAGGAAGATTTTTTTAATTCTTGGATTTCATCACGTATATTTCACCACAGTCTACGTGAAAATAGGTCAGGATAAAAGGCATACATATCTACAGTTACAGTGCGAATTGATCATTAAATTTAAAATCTTTAACTAAGAAAACATAAAAATGGTTACAAGAAAATGTACCTAATCACTCTCATTTATGACACTTACATACGAATAATAATATTTATGTCACACCGACACACACAACAAAATCCATAATACCATATTTTCTCGCGTAATTAACACACTTTTTTTGACGAAAAATACAGGCGAAAACTGCGGATGCGTAAATTATTCAAGGAATTCAGATCTTTACAAATTATTTATAATTCATTTACGTTTAAAAGTTACATCACATATAATATAAAGACAATTGGTTCAACTCATTTGCGATTATCGTCATACAGCGTAAAATTCCGGCGTGAGATTTTTTCTGAAAAGTCAAATAGGGTACATCAGGTAAGTTAGACACGTGGGTTTCAAGTACCGACACTAGAAAATATTCTTCTCATTACGAGCTGAAAATACGGCCTGAATGGCATACCGAAAAAAAAAAGAAAACTATCCAACACGAGAAGGGCCGGGCATCGAAGAAGGGACCCTGCTACATTACCCCAAACCGTTCGTATCTAATCTTGTACGAGTGACGTGTCCATCCATCCTTTCTGTTGAATACGAACGTGGATCACTCGCGGAAATTTTGCTTTAGGCACTGTTTTTCGTTTTAGAACAATGTAAGGTGTAACCTTTCTACCATCAGCAAGCATTGCAGTACATCGCTGTTTTTGGCTTCCGATAGCGCGTACGATAACACTATATGTTCCTTTCTTATCGATTCTTCGACTTTGTGGCGTACGGAAACTGATTGGCGTCTGACGTGCGGTTCCTATAAAGGGAGATCAAATATTCCTTCCTTTCACGCTTCTCAATCACAAAGCGATGACAATGGTTGAAATCATTCATCATTTTTTGGCATAATCTTGTTCTTCGTCGAAGAGAAAGTTCATTTCTCTTCAGAAAATTAATCAAGCCTCGGCTAACCTTCAAATCCGGGACACTGATTCCATGTGCCGCGGCTATTTCTCATTCTTTAAAACACAGCATTTCGTGAGAAACGGCTTCTCCAACATTGCGCAACAAAATCATATATTTAAGCAGATAATCCTCTACTTGCAGAAACTTGCCGCTTTTTGGTCCGCGAAATGCTTTGGGAGACTTGTTGGCCGCTTGAAGTGCACTTCTGTTACCGCGGTAGCGCACGTTTCATTTGGACACTGAATACTTGCTGCCCGCTGCTCTATTCCCGTGTTTCGACGTAAATGATCACCGCGAGTTTGTATGATGCAGTATTACTGGAATACTGTGTACTGACAAACAATTTTGAGATCACAGAAGGTCCCGTACCCGAAACACTCGTAAAACTAGTGCACTGGGATTTCCTGACGGCTAATAACAGCAAGTTGCCCTGTGTGTGGAATGGCTGCTTCGCGATAGGAAGCCTGCTACTTGAGTAGTTGGCATCTTTATTTCGAAACGCATTCGGAGCTGAGTGATGGATGTTCGAAGTTGTGGGTGCGTCAAACACGTGAACATTTCTTTTTCTCCACTTTGGACCCAAAATTATTGGGATGCGTAAATTATGCAAGGGCGTTAATTACGCGAAAAATACGGTAGTTTCCCTTAGACGGTAAAATGAACGGAAATGTATAGGTATCTCTGAACACTTGGAGATAACGTTTGATATATTTTTTGGCCATAACGAGAAAAGAAAATGCCAGAAACTGTCACCGACAAGAACCCCCTTAAAAACATTAAATTCATTAAAATTATGCACTTTACGCGAAACTACCACATGCAAAACAATTCAATATGTCCCATACATTATTAACAAACGACTTTGACAGAGGGGGAAAAACACGTGGCCTACCACTCCGACGAGACTGCGCACAGAAAAGATGTCAACAGCGCGCGAACAGCACAATAAACTCGTTCTTTCGTCCCGATTAACTGAGTCGCTAGCGCGCGCTAGCCTCTTGCTTGCAGGACGATTGCCGCCCCGAATCCCCAGCTGCATAAAGCGCGCACGCTGTTGTGGTGTGCGGGAAACACGATACACGGAGGCGACGGACGAAATACTCACGAAATAAAGCAACAAATAAATACGCTTGAAAATAAGGTTTCGTAAATTACACAAGTACGTAAGAATTTATCCTTTATCGAAGGGGAAGAGTATTTGCGGTACTAGAGGTTATATTAGTCAAAAATCGGAAGAAGTAAAAATAAATCGGAAGACGAGTTAAAAACCGGAAAGTTTCCGGGTAAATCGGAAGGGTTGGCAGGTATGGGAATAGAACTGAGTAGGGAGCAGATGTGACCTTAGCGTTTGCCTGGTGTGAAAATGGGAAACCACAGAAAACCTACTTCAGGGCTATTGATTGTGGGATCTGAATCCACCATCTACCAAATGTAAGTTTACAGCTACATGGCCTGCACCACGCCGCCAGCTTGCTTGGTAAAATAAGAACTTGTCTTTAATGCTTCACCTATAACATTTTTATTATTACCAAACTGCAATGTTAAACACATCATTATCGCTACAAATTTCATTGCAGGATAATTTTCTGTATTCAGTAAACAGAAGATACTTTGAATTCTGTACAACACAAGGCAAAGCAGAGCCTCCGAGGCTCAGGCGGCAGCACGCCGGTCTCTCGCCGCTGGGTTCCGTGGTTCAAATCCCGGTCACACCATGTGAGATTTGTGCTGGACAAAGGGGAGGCAGGACAAGTTTTTCTCCGGGTACTCCAGTTTTCCCTGTCACCTTTCATTCCAGCAACACACTCCAATATCATTTCATTTCATTAATCACTCATTAATCATTGCCCCAGAGGAGTGCGACAGGCTTCAGCAGCCAGCACAATTCCCATCCTCGCCGCTAGAAGGGGGCTTCAATCATTCCATTCCTGACCCGGTCAAATGACTGGAAACAGGCTGCAGATTTTCAATTTTTTCAACAAGGCAAAGCATTAATGTTATATGCACTGATGGACAACTGAATTAGATACCTGGTTAGTAAGACTCCTTTTAACCTTGATGACAGAAACGATGTGGCATGGCACGGACTCCACAACACACCAGAAGCAATGGGGAAGATATACTTTGGATGGTTACCCAGTTGTACTTCCTCTTAAAACAGTAATTGGAGTCATACTTATCCATGACTGCTGCATAGCCTCCCATAGCACACACAGACTGGTTAAGAAGGATCCAGATTACCCACCTCCCACTCAACAGCATACAGCGGTGCTTAATAGGATTGAGGTCAGATAACCTTGTGTTCCAGGCAAGCATCCTCTTGTAAATGTGAAGTGTTCAAAGAACCAAAATTGCTGTAGCTGCAAGATGCTGGATGTAAACAAACTGGTGGACATGATCTGATAGGACTGAAGTCAGATGATCTTGTGTGCCAGGCAAGCATCCTTCCATCCGTCAAGTGTTTGATGAACCAATCTGCCACAATTGCTGTAGTTGCAGGATGCTGGAGGTTTCTGTATCGATCATCGATGAGTCATTAGATGAACAAGGGGTCCCATTTCATCCTAAGTGAACAGTCCCCATATGAGTATACCACCACTACCAGCATGAGCTCTACTCTACTAGCAAGAGGAATCAATTGCCTCATGTACTTAGCGACGCACTCGTATCTCGCTATCGGCATGTTATCAACTGGTACCTCAACTCATCTGTCCAGGTGTTTTCCAATGCTTCGAGAGAGCAACGACAGTGTTTCTTTGCCCATGTCTTTCTTTGTACCTTGTGACATGCAAGGAGCAGTTACCCTAGTAGGACAGTGGATTCAGTAACCCGTGTGATGAGATGGTTCTGGATAATATGGCTGGTTACATTTCATTGCTGTCCAGCACTGAATTCGCAAGTGATCTGCTGTATTTTGACCCGTCTATCCACACATACCATCCGAGCTAGCGGACGGCGACCCTTGTCATCAACACATTGTACAGCACTGCACTTGACCCTGACAATGGTGGTATTGCTTGAATTCATGTATTCACAGTACACTTGATACTGTGATCTGTGGAGATGAAATGGCCCATACATCTAGTATCAACAATCTGGCAATGATCAGACGTGCTGAGATCTCATCTTACTCATACTGTGCTCAACTGTTACTCAGATAGCCAGTGCAAAGCCTAACAAAACTGCAGTTATGTGCCACACCGTATTATTTACATTCTCCAGGTAAGCAACAGCGCTATTTCACCAAAATGACAACTATCTCTAATTCAATTGCTCATTAGGATAGAAAAATAATGGCCCAAGTTTTCATATTTAAGATATTCCAGAGTACATACTAAGCAGACAAGATTTAATGTAGTCACATATTGTTTGCAGGTTGATGAATATGATGCAATCAGTTACAGTGTGTCTGTTGGCCAACTTCATGAAGAGCAATGCAAAATCTGTGTACATTGCATTAGTGTAAGGCCAGGCTGAGTAGCTCAGACAGCAGTGTGCCGGCCTTTGTGCTCAAGTTGGCAGTTTCCATTCCAGGACAGTCCAGTGGTATTTGAAGGTAGGCGAATGCACCAGCTTCATACTGGTAGACTTGCTGGCACATAAAAGAACTACTCCTGCGTGACAAAATTCCAGCACCTCTGCTTCTCCAAAAATTGTAAAAGTAGTTAATATGACAAAAATTATTATTATTATTATTATTATTATTATTATTATTATTATTATTATTATTATTATTTGGTGCAGGCAAATTAAAGTTTCATTATTTGCCTCAAATCAATATATACTTCAAGATTAAGGAATATAATAACAAGATACATTATTTTATGTATAAAATAGATTACGATAGTATATACTGCAAAGAATGAGAATACAGTATAATATATTCCTCATCACTAGACATATTTTGTTGATTCCTCACATAATCATAGGAATTTGCAATTATCCTCGACATTTTAAAATATCTGTAAAAGACTGCCAATTGGCATTTACCCTTCTGATCCATTCATAACATTACCTGGAATACTGCAGTAAACTCTTTCGTGGATCGGCCCCATTAAGAATTGTTGACTTGGCCGTGTGTAAAAATCGCATCAATTCCCTCTGATAATGAGAGCGTATCACTCCAAACTCTTCCAGTCCGTATGTTTTATCTATCAGCTTCATTTGATATAGCTTAGAACAAATAGCTGAAAATCAGTATACAATGTTAATTAATGAAGAGCACAGAAGATATATCAATATTCAATAACATGTGCCTGCTGCTATAATTTTTCTTTGGGAACATGGACCGAAAATAAGAAAAAAGGGTATAATTCCCCTCATTTCTACTAAAAATCAACAGTTTATAACTAGCTATTTAAAACATGACATCAAAAGGATCTAAGTTCATAATTCACAATGAGTAAATTGCACACTCACTCTATTAGTATTTTTCATTCAATCTTTAAATTTAGCAACAATACTTGTACAGTAGTATAAGTTTATACAAAACAAATTTGTTTGTCAGAACACAATGCATTTGAAAATCTATGGGAGACACATTATAAGCATTATGGTAATTCCTTAATGTGTGGTGGCACCAATTACTGGTTTTCAATATGGAAGAAAATGGCACTGTGAAGACTAGAAAGATGAAGTACATCCTTGTTCACAAAGTTTGCCCAGTTAAAATCTACTAGATTACAAACTACCGTATTTTATCGCATAAGCTCCCCCCTCTCATATTTCCCTCCCCTACGATTTTTTATCATTAAAAATGATTTTTATTAAATATCGCGCATAACTCCCTCTCCTGGTTTGTTCTTACTGGAGCAGCCTTCAAATGACTTGATAATGGACAACAATGAACACAGCGGTACTCGACATAAAATTGTTTCCATTGTCACAACATACCGTAAATTTGAACAGTGAAGTTGCAGACGTGTTTCTAGGTCAGTTTGTTACAAGTCGTCGTCATGTCGAAATATTCAAACTACACGGCAAAATTTAAATTAAATGTGTTATCTTACGCCGATACAAACGGAGTGAAAGCTGCAGAAAGACATTTCTCTGTTGATCCTGATTCAATACGGTATTGGCGGAGATAAAAGGATAAACTCACGACTGCAAAGGCAAGCTCCAAATCTTTCCGTGGGCCTAAAACAGGGAAATATCCCGAAATTGATAATGCTGTAATTGCTTATGTCAATGAACATCGGAATGATGGTTGTGCTTTCTCTTACGAAATGATTCAGAACAAAGCTCGTGAGATAGCTGCCACGCTCAACATTGACAGAAAGAATTTTAAAGCAAGCATTGGTTGAGTGATTCGTTTTATGAGACGGCAAAATCTCAGTTTACGGAGGAGAACATCTTTGTCCCAGCATTTACCTCGAGACTACACAGATAAGGTAATCGAGTTCCACCGTTACGTAATACAAGTGCGACAGCAATATGACTATTTACTCTCTCAGATGGCAATGCTGACCAGATGCCAGTGTTTTTTGATATGCCGCATAACACCACCGTTGCTCCAACTGGCTCAAAAAGTGTCCTTGTGAAGACGACTGGAGCGGAGAGTCTAAGATGCACAGTGAAGTTGTGCATTACAGCAGACGGCAATAAACTTCCATCGTATGCCATCTCTAAAAGGAAGACATTACCAAAGGAGACTACCTCACATGGAATTCACTTACGAGTTCAAGAAAAGGGCTGGATGACAGCAGATTTGATGGTGGATTGGTTGGAGAAAGTCTGGGGAAGACGACCAGGGGCATTATTACAAAAGAAGTCCCTTCTTGCCCTAGAGAGTTTCCGGGGTGCTTGTAGAAGCTGTAAAAGAGAAAACTGAAACTGATGAAGTCCCATCCTGTCATCATCCCTGGAGATTTAACATCCATTCTTCAACCTTTAGATGTAAGCGTGAACAAACCTTTCAAAGAACATCTTCGACGCCTGCATTCAGAATGGATGGCAACGAGATCTCATCAGCTGACTCCAGGAGGCAAGATAAGGAAGCCATCAATACCGACGATGTGCGAGTGGATAATCCGGGCGTGGGAGAAAATTAGTGTCGATGTTAAGAAGAGTTTTAAAAAACTGGAATTTCTTGTGCCATTGACGGTTTCGAGGACATGTTGTGGAATAGTGAAAATGAAGAAGATGATGTGTTAACTGAGCCTGAAAATAGTGATGATAGTGACGAACATGAGGCTGCAGAATACTGAGAGAAAAGAAACAATGAAACAATGCATTGCTGCTCTTCATTGTAGCCTAATGAAACCGTGGTATTCTTTTGTGTTAATTGAAAATAAACCAAACCAAACCCCATGGCACTACAGCCATTGAAGGGCCTTGGCCTACCAAGCGACCGCTGCTCAGCCCGAAGGCCTGCAGATTACGAGGTGTCGTGTGGTCAGCGCGACAAATCCTCTCGGCCGTTATTCTTGGCTTTCTAGACCGGGGCCGCTATCTCACCGTCAGATAGCTCCTCAATTCTAATCATGTAGGCTGAGTGGACCTCGAACCAGCCCTCAGGTCCAGGTAAAAATCCCTGACCTGGCCGGGAATTGAACCCGGGGCCTCCGGGTAAGAGGCAGGCACCACTTTCTACATACACCGGTATTACCGTAAATATAACTTTTACCTAATACATTGTTTCCCTTCCTTTCTGAATGCCTAGAAGCACCACTCGCATAATTCCCTCCCTAATGTTTTCAAGAAAATTTTTCGAGAAAAAAAAGGAGGGGGAAATTACACGATAAAATACGGTATTTGGTTGTTAGAAATCTTTTGGGTTTATGTTGTGCAAACTGAGACTTATTATAGGGAAACTACATGTTTCATGAAGACCTAGTTTCTCTGCTTAATCACAAGTAAACTACAGCCAACGTGAAACGTTTCCTTCTGTCTGCCTCATTTCATACAATATAAACCTAAAACACTATAAGGTATGTTATTCTGGGCGTTGAAGGTATCAATAAAAAAGACAAGATTATCTGAAGAGGTTCTGAAGTCTTTCTGTTTGGACAGTAAAATGATCCAAGCAAATCACCATTCTCATCAGTCAAACAAATTTGTGTAATAGGAAAAATATATCTATAATAATAATAATAATAATATCTATAACTATACGTATTTGATGTACTTGTATATTTCTATATTCAGCCTCTTATTCCTAGTATTTTATAATCAAAATATGCTTAACTAATATAAATGTAGTGTAGTTATTCTGTCAGTTTGTTTCCTGATTGCATTATAGTCGTGAAATCTTTGTATAATATACATCCTTTCCTTCATCTGACATATATACTTCTTTTTCTTCATAGAATATGCGATCTTACTTCTGCTGATATTTCCATATTATTTCACATTTCTTTGAAGAGATACAAGAATGGCTGAGATAGCCAGGTGTAAGGACTGTGTGTGTGAGTGGGAAGTAAGGAGGATAAGGAAAGATGTAGCGAGTTTGAGAGAGATAATTACACTTGTAATGATGGACAGGAATGAACATAGATCTTTCTCAAACAATGCACATGATACGGTTGGTAGGCAAGAGAGAGGAAAGGAAGGGGAGATGTTGTGGAAGACAGGTGGGCTAATGTCTTAAGCTCAATGTGGTCTAAGTATTTTCCTCGGGGAATGGGCCCAGGAGAGGTATCGGTAAGGAATCAGTATGAGTCATAGCAGGTAGAATGGCAGAGGGAAGATGGAGATCAGGGAAGTGTTACAGAGGAGGGGCGGGGCAAGAGGAAAGGTACGGGTAGGAAAGGGAAACACTGAGCAGAGGATACGAAGAGGGAAGTAGAATATGGTACCGAGAGAGTGAAAAGGGAGAAGGAAGTGAGTTGTGTGGGTATCAGGGAATTTACAGGAGATCAGGTGTGGAGGGAATCTAATGAGGGTGGGGTTGAGGCGTTGGTTGTGGGTGACTCAACTGTCAGGCATATGGGGAAAGTAAGCTCGCCAGACAAAAAATTAGTCATCCTAGTATGCACACATAGATGGATCGTTAAGCCTGTACAGATGGCACAGCGAACAAGTCCCGTGGTCAACCACATGCACACTGCCTCAACGTGAGCATAAGGCAGTACCGATCAGTGAGACATTGATGTTTCAAGAGGACAGTGTACGTCAACTTTGGTAGATGTATGGGTGTGACAGTGGTAGAAAGAGGCAATCATTTTTGGCCGTGCCTATGGCCATATGCTGCAAGAAGTTGCTGGATTTGTTGGTGTTTTGCAGCAGACTGCTGAACGTGTCTACAAGCATGTCTACAAGACATGTGGCCACGAAACACAATGCCAGAATTGTGGCCTGAAAGAGATCCTGACTGAGAGGGACAGCAGACACTTTTCACGGCTTGTAAACCAGAATCCCTTCCAAACCCGACAGGAATTGCTACATTCAATGAACAAAGGTATAACCAAACCTGTTAGCGAGAAAACATTCCGACAGGAACTGCATGCAATGAACATTTGGAGTCGATCCCTTCGCAAGAGGCCACTGCCCACACAGGCACACAAAACTGCGCATTTTCAATGGGCTAAAAAATCATTGAACGTGGACAGTAGCTGACTGATGGAACGTAATGTGGTCTGACGAATGTTTGCGTCTGTTTTCGAATGATGTGCTTCGTCGAGCGCACCAAAGGCCAAATTAAAAGAATTTTATTCTGGATGTGTGCAAGGTCAGGTTCAAGCCGGAGGTGGGCCTGTGATGTTTTGGGGGTGTTTATTCATATTGTGGATTGGGCCTGCTCACTGACGTGACCCCTAACATGAACCAGCATGTTTATTTAAACATTCTGGATGATCAAGTGTTGCCTTTCAGTCAACACCTGCATGATAAATATACTATTAATACTCCGACTTTTGAAGATGATAACAGAGAAGTTCATTGGGCTGGTCGAATATGTGACTGGTTTTATTAACACTCCCTGTCCCTATTACATCTCGAACGGCCTGTAAAATCACCTGACCTGAACCCTACTGAAAATCTGTGAGTCATGTTGGAACAGTAGGTAAAACTCCGACATCAGCATCCCTGCAATTTGGGGAAGTGCACAGTGAAATCCTCAGCGATTGGCTCCTGGATGCGACACACCTGCATAACCTTGTACTCATTTCCTAACCAAACCTAGACAGTTACCACGTCCAGAAGTGGAGTTACACGGTATTAAATGATGCTTATAATGAGTTCTAATTTTTTGTCCAGTGTGCTCATAAGAAGGAAAGGGAACCAGGGTACAGTGTTATCCAGGAATTAGGTTAAGGTAAATGCTGAGTAAAACAGAAGAGAGCGAGGAGGGTAAGGAGAAGGTGGTAATTTTGCATGTTGGTACCAATAACATAAGGCAAGCAAGAATAGGTGTTAACATAGTTGGAGATGTTTGAGATCTGGTTACAGCAGCACAGAAGTAGTTTAAGGAAGCAAAGACTGTTATCAGTGGGATACTGTGTAGGAGAGATACTGGATGGAGGGTGATTGTGGATTTAAATGAGACTATGGAATGGGTATGTGGAAAACTGGGAGTGAGATTTGTAGATCCAAAAGGGTGGGTAGGAGATAGGGATCTACGCTCAGATGCCCTTCACTTGAACTGCGATGGTACATATAAGTTAGGGGGTTTGTTTAGAAGAGTTATACAGAGGCATATTCAGGGAGTGGTGATGACAGTATAGAAAGCAAAAAGTCAAGTATGGATGACAGAAAATTGTTGGTGTTAAACTGTAAAAGTATTGCAAACAAGGGTAAACTGTACAAGTATTGCAAAGAAAGGAACAGAATGAAGTAAAATGATAGAGATATATTTACCAGATATTGCAACCGTAATTAAATAATGGCTGAGAAGTGATATTATGGATGCATAAATTTTCTCATGGAACTGGAGTTTTTATCGTAGAGAAAGGTTAGGAACAACAGGAGGGGCAGTATTTACAACGCTGAAAGAAGAATTTGTAAGCTACGAAAAAGTTAAGGATGAGGAACATGAAATTCTAGGTGTACAACTCATCTCTAAAGACAATAAGCAACTTGATGTTTTTGGGGTGTATAGACATGACAAGGCTGGCGCTGATACACTGATGCAGAATTACTCAATAAGTTAGGGGAACAACACAGAGAGGAAAGTTATTTGAGCAGGTGACCTGAAATGTCAAATGTTAACTATTACAAGATATTAGAATCATTCCGTATTGACAGTTTTCACTTTACGAACGAAATATATTATGTCCTCCTATTCACTACATACACATCTCCATCATTAGATGGGGTAATAATAGTCAAACATGTTTCAACACGTTTGAGCCATCTTCAGCGAAAAAAGGTTAGTTATTTATACAATAGATGCTAAAAAATGTGCTAAAAACCTAATGAAAGAAAGAATGAAAAACACAAGAGACATGACGAAAATAAAAAAAAAAGAAATCAATATATACACATTTCCATCATGAGATGGAGTAAAAATCAATTCGTTCGAGACCTCTTCAGTGAAAAGTTTATTTTACATAATTGATGCTAAAAATGTGTTAAAACCCAATGAAGAAAAGAATGAAAATAAATGAGACAAGGCAGAAACAAACAATAAATTATTATGGCGAGGTTGTGGACCTCTTTAGTCTAAAACTTGCAGTGTGTTATAATTAAAAAACAGGACGAAATCACTGTGTTAAAAATTCAAAATGACAGTCTGTCTCTGTTGAGTTACCATCACAAATAGTTAAGAGGGGAGCGAAAACTTGAGAAACTAAGTTTGAGAAGAAACACATGCCAGGTGAAATGTATGTGACATATAGTGGAAAACCGCAAATGAAGTTAACATTTTTGAATAGTTGCACTCTCAAAAGGCCTGACCTCAATTTTAGCGTTCACGTTCTCAGTGATTGTGTCCAATGTTGGCTAGGTGTGTTTGCCTTATTTATAAACAGTTAGGGCTAATAAGTAAAAAATAAGCCCAAGTTTCTCACACAACCACATTTTTTCCATTACAGATTTGAACTTCATTGACTGTTTCCACTAAGTGTTGCATACAGTTTACCAGGCATCTGTTATATTCTCTAAAATAGCTTCTCAATTTTTTCGCTGCCCTCCCGACTATAAATAAGGCTAACACACCCAGCCAACAATGGAAACAATCATTGAGAACGGGACCGCTAAAATTGAGGTCAGGCCTTTCAAGAGTGCAACTATTCAAAAACTTGAATTTCATTGGTGGTTTTTCACTATGCGTCACATACATTTCACCAGGCACTTGCTTGCTCTCAAAGTTAGTTTCTCAAGTTTTTCACTCCCCTCTTAATTATTTGTGATGGTGACTCAACAGAGAGACTGTCATTTTGAATTTTTAACACAGTGATTTCATCCTGTTTATTAATTATAACACTGTGCAAGTTTTAGACTAACAGGTTCACAACCTCATCATAATCACTTACTGTTTGTTTCTGTCTTGTCTCATTTGTTTTCATTCTTTTCTTCATTAGGTTTTAACACATTTTTAGCATCAATTATGTAAAAAAAATTATCTTTTTTCACTGTAGATGTCTCAAACGAGTTGATTTTTTGCTCCATCTCTTCTTCTTCTTCTACTTCCTGATATGTTTCTGCTTATGCAGGTCATTCACAAAGCCTCTTCCAGCCTTCACTTTTTCCCCCACATTCTATCGTTCATCACTGTCTGCCACTGAAGTCCTCTCCAATTTACGTCATCCTCCACCTGATCCCTCCATGTTGTTCGTGATCTTCCAATGGGCCTTCTTCCAGATTCCGTCCATTCCAGAGCTCTCCTTGGTAATCTTTCTTGTCCCATTCTTTTGACGTGGCCGAACCATTTCAGCATATTTCTCCCCATAGTTTCTTTTAGAGGGTTGATCTGGAGCGTGTTTTTTATGGTTTCATTTCTTATCTTGTGCCTCCTTGCTTTACCCAAGATCCCTCGCAGAAAGCGCATCTCTGTCCCTTGTAATCTACTCAGATCTTTTTTTGTCCAAGTCTAACATTATGATCCATAGGTCAATATTGGCAAATAATATGATTTACATATCATGATTTTTGCTTTGGTAGGTACTTTCAAATTTCTAATTACAGTATGTCTGATACACAGTAATAAAATTTTGAGCAATTTCCTATCCTCTCTGAAATTTCTTCCTTGATGTTTCCTTTTCCAGTTAGCTTACTTCCTAGGTATATAAAAGCATCTACTTCTTCAAGAATTTTTCCATTACACCTAAATCCTTCATTTTTTGTTTTCTCTACTGATTTTCATTACCTCACTTTTCATTAAACTTTTTCCATGCCTGCTTCTTCAATTGCCCTCTGCCAGGTATTTAGTTGTTCTTCCAATTTTTGTTCATTTTTTTTCTCATATCATTACATTACCTGCTTATGCTAGGACTTTCATATCATTTGCTGTTGACCCTTGGTGAACTTTCCTCATAATGTTGTCCATCACTATATTAAAGGGCACTGGTGAAAAGTACACTTCCTTGTCGAACTCCTATGCCTCTTCGAAACCATTCTGATTTTTTGCCATCTATTATAACACAGTTCAGACATTTGTTATACATGTTTCTAATTCTGAATTGCATTTTTCTTGACAATTCCATTCTCTTCAGCCCTTGCCATATCTCTTCTGTGTCCAAAGCCTTTTGTATATCAATGAATGCAACTGTGATGTCTTTCCCAAATACCCATTTCTTTTCTACTATTTGTCTAACTGTAAATATGGCAATCAATAGTTGATCTTCCAGGTCTAAATCCTTGTTGTTCTTCTCTTAATTGTGGATCTATCTTGTTCTTGATTTTTTGTAAGATTATCTTTTCATAAATCTCCATGCAATGACACAGTAATGCTATTCCTCTGTAGTACTCACAAAGCGTCTTATTACCTTTTTCAAAAATAGGTACAATAATTGCCCTTGTCCTATCATCAGGAATCTCTCCGTCAGTCGATACTATCTTCATTATTCTATACAGCCACTGCATTCCAATAGGTCCTGCAGCTTTAATCATTTCCACTGTGATATCTATTCCAGGAGCATTGCCATTTTTCATTTCCGTTACAGCTTTTTCCGCATCTGAGATTTGTAGATCTTCTCTTCCTATTTCATCTTTTTGTTTATTCGTCCTTTCCACTTTATATCAATGATATGTGTAAAGAAGTAGAATCAGAGATAAGGCTTTTTGCAGATGTTATTCTGTACAGAGTAATAAATAAGTTACAAGATTGTGAGCAACTGCAAAATGACCTTGATAATGTTGTGGGATGGACAGTAGGCAATGGTATGATGATAAACGGGGTTAAAAGTCAGGTTGTGAGTTTCACAAATAGGAAAAGTCCTCTCAGTTTCAATTACTGCATTGATGGGGTGAAAGTTCCCTTTGGGGATCATTGTAAATACCTAGGTCTTAATATTGATGCAAGTGCGATAACAGGTACAACTTGAAAACAATATTCTCTCACCCATGGGTAACTAATACAGATATCGAGCTTGAATTATTATGGTAATTATTATTATTATTATTATTATTATTATTATTATTATTATTATTATTATTATTATTATTATTATTATTATTTTACGATCGTGTTCATGGGCTAGAATAAATTTGTTACTTTCATTGACCTGTCTCAGTCTCATCCATGGCTTTGACAATATGAGAGTGACCGAGGTTTGAGCAATGCCAGTAATGCCATTCCTTATGCAGTTAGTCCCTATTATGAATGGTGTGAAAATATCGCTCATAGGGTCGGTTGGTGCATGCGTTTCAGTGGGCTTGGCAGACTGATATGCAATAGCAACTTCTGGCTCAGTGAGGAAAGCACTGGGAAACTACCTCACTCCTCACTTCCCTAGTATGCCTCTTCAGTGACACCTAGATTATCTATGACAGTTGTTGATGGAGCTGTAGAGGATCAAACCAGCCTTCAGGCTGAATACCCAACATACAATATACAAGGAAAGATCTTCATAGGGGTAATCACATAAATATGATTGTAAATAAAGAGTACAGATCTCTGCACATGGTAATGAGGGTATTTAGGGGTTGTAGTAAGGATGTAAAGGAGAGGGCATATAAGTCTCTGGTAGGGCCCCAACTAGAGTATGGTTCCAGTGTATGGGACCCTCACCAGGATTACTTGATTCAAGAACTGGAAAAAATCCAAAGAAAAGCAGCTCAATTTGTTCTTGGTGATTTCCGACAAAAGAGTAGCGTGACAAAAATGTTGCAAAGTTTAGGCTGGGAAGACTTGGGAGAAAGGAGACAAGCTGCTCGACTAAGTGGTATGTATAACAAAATAAATGGTCCATTATTGGACATTATAAATTTTCCAGCTAACTCATTCTTGGTTGCCAGCATTTCGCCCTCGTGTGCTGGGGTGGGCTCATCAGTTGGTACCTAGTACACCTACCAATATGCTGGCTAGTGCTTACCACGGAGGCCAGTATGTAGGCTACTCGGAGCCACCGGCAGTGCCAATGCACTAAGAGACTGTCTCATTACCAAAAACTGATGCTAATTCGGGATAAATATTTCAGATTCCCTATGGGAATCAAAATCTATATTATCATAAGTGGTATGTTCCAAGCTGTCAGTGAAGAGATGGTGTGGGCAGACATCAGTAGACGAATAAGTTGGAGTGGTGTCTTTAAAAGTAGGAAAGATCACAATATGAATATAAAGTTGGAATTCAAGAAGACAAATTGGGGCAAATATTTGTTTATAGGAAGGGGAGTTAAGGATTGGAATAACTTACCCAGGGAGATGTTCAAAAAATTTCCAATTTCTTTGCAATCATTTAAAAAAAGGCTAGGAAAACAACAGATAGGGAATCTGCCACCTGGGCGACTGCCCTAAATGCAGATCAGTAGTGATTGATTGATGGTGATATTTATTTTATTTTCATCTACTGGCTTGGGTTCATTTGTTTCATTTTGTCCTTCATATAGATTTTGGAAGTATTCTTTCCATACTTTCAAAACTTCTTTTTCTTCCCACACAGGTTTTCCATCTTTGTTTCTGACTTTTGATGTATTTTCGTTTTGCTTCTTTCTGTTACGTAATATGCAGTATAATATTTTCTTGTCATTCTTATAATTCTCTTTTAACACTTCTGTAAATTTTTCCCCGGACATCTTTCTAGCCAATGCTATCATTTTCCTTGCTGCTCTACTTAGTCATTTCCATTTGTCTCTACTATGTTCTGTTCTGTTTGTGAACCATTCTCTCCATGCATTATTCTTCTCCTTGACTGCATATGCAATTCTCTCATTCCACCATGGAGTTTCTTTTGTCTGACTTTTGTTGATGTCCTTCCACAGGTTTCTTCTGCTGCTTTGACTGAAGACTGTTTGAACCTTTTCCATTCTTCCTGAACAGCATTCCTCTCCTGTTTAAGAAGTTTAGTTTTAATCTTTTCCCTATATATCTCTTGGATTTCTCTATCTCTTAGTTTCCAGCATTTGATTTTTGCCTTTTCCCCCCATATTTACCCCATCGGAATTTCATCAATGTCCCGACCAATAGTCTGTGGTCACCGTCAAGATTAATGCTTAGTATCATTCTCACGTCTGTCAAGCATCTTCTGATTTCTTCCGTTATTATTATATAATCAATTATGGATTTCTGTTGCAAGTTCCAACTGTATCTGGTAAACTTGGGATTATCTCTTTTCTTATACCATCCATTACCAAGATCAGTTTATTTCTCAGACACATGTCTAATAACATCTCCCCTTCATAATTTGTGATCTTCTCTGTGGCTTCCTATAACTGTTTCATATCCTCCTCTATCATTCCCAACTCTAGCATTGAAGTCTCCTATAATCACAGTCTTGTTAGATGTTACCGCATCCTCCAGTTTAGTGATGAACTCTTCCTTTTCATCTATTTCACAAATCTGATTGGAAGAGCATAAACCTTGATTATATCAAGGATATTTCCTTCCACCATTAACTGAACTTCAATTATTCTGTCGCTAAAATAATCCACATTGAGTATTTTGTTGGCCAGTTCTTTAGCCACTATTATTGCAACACCATTTCTTCTTTTGTCTCTTCCTGACCACCACATTTTATATCCCTTCTCCAGCCTCCTGAGTATTGGTGGGTAAACCATAAACCTTACTAACATGAGGAAATGCATGTCAGGCACTGACCCGCTAGTGCATAACAAAATATCAACGCAAAGATCCGTGATAGGCCTAGCAAGCCAGTGGTAGAGTATTATATCGCTTTCAACAATCAAACGAGCCTCGGATCGAATTTACTCCATCTAATGATGGAAATATGTATACACTGAATTGTTTTTTATTTCCATCATGTCGCTTTTGTTTTTCATTCTTTCCTTCATCAGGTTTTACCCCTTTTTAGCACCTATTATGTAAATAACTTTAACTTTTCTTCACTGAAGGCGGCGCAAATGAGTTGAAATATGTTTGACTATTATTACTCCATCTATGATGGAGATGTGTATGTATTGAATAGGAGGACATATTATATTTCCTTTGTAAAATGTTAACTAGGAAGGGAATGTAAATGACAGAAGGCATGACCACCAAACAGTGAATAAATTATTGGAAGGACAGCTGAAACAGAAAGTGATGGAACCAACTAGAGGGAAAAATATTCTAGATATGGTGTTGATAAAATCTGACAAGCTCTGTGGGGAAACTGAAGTGATACGGTATAACTGACCATGAAGCTGTCTTTGTTATAGTTAAAAATAAATGTGGTAGAAAGGAATATCATAAAAGTAGGACTATTAAGCAATACCATATGGCTAAGAGGGGAATGGAAAAATTAAAAAAAATAATTATGATCAATGGAAAATGGTAAATAAAAATGTAAACAACCTATGGGATGGGCTTAAAGCACTTGTTGAGGAATGTGAAAACAGATATGTACCTTTAAAAATAAGAAGTATATTGTAACAGGGAAATAGATCAAAAAGGAAGAGCGTATTAGAAAGAAATAGTCAAGGAATGATTCCAGGAGTAAGAAGATATTGCAGGATCTCACTAGGAAATTGAATTCAGCGAAATAATCACCTAAGGAAAACATGATGGCAAATATAATAGGTGGCCGTATGAAATTTAGGGAGCAATAGAAGGATATGTACAGATACTTTAAGGAAGAAACAAGTTCCAGGAAGGACATTCCAGGGATCATTAATGAACAAGAGGAGTGTATATGTGAGGACTTACAGAGGAGAGAGGTATTCAGTCAGCAATATGTAAAGATATTGCCACTGATGCTTTCACGGCCTGTACTTATAGACATGATACTGTATAGGCTTTTGAGCTTATGCCGTGTCAAGAAAATAAGGTGAAATTCTTTACGTTTCACAGAAAACTGGGCTCTGTGTCATCAGAAGAAAATCTCAACTGTCCACGAGAAAAGCTTCTTAAACAATGAGCTTTTGAAATTTAGACATTATAATAGAAGTGGAAATGGTACGTTCATTCGTCACCAGGTGGCTCTCTGGACGTGGCACAGCACTAGTGTTCGAAGCGGAAGCTGACTGAACCATCAGAATGAGTCTGAGAGGGTCACATAACATGTGTACGTTACATATGACACTGACAGGTGTATGACACTGACACAAGACTGGAATAAAACATCTGGCCATGAGGAACGTAGGACCATCTAAACTCTATTCATGTAAATATTCAGTTCACCATGGAAAGCGCTGTAATGGAAAACTACCGTTCCTGGATGTCCTGGTAAACGCAACATCGATGGGACTCTGAGTCACGCAGTATACAGAAAACCCACACACAAAGACAGGTACCTGCACGCCTCTTCTCATCACCACCATCACAAAAACAGGCTGTTCTAACATAACTGATTAACAGGACCATAGCGATATTGGACGCAGAACACCTCGAAGAAGATAAAGAACATCTCACGAGAACTCTAAGGAGAAATGGCTACTCGCTCAATAACATCCGACAAGCCTTTCGAAAATCAGAAGAAAACAAAAGACCGCTGTAGAAGAAAACAACACAAAAGAACTGACCCGCCCGAAAAAAGTGATACTTCCGCACAGACAGGATCGGCAAGATACTGGATAAATATGACATAAAAACCATCTATAAAAAAACCGGAAGTTAGTCCATTATCTACCACCAGTAAAAGACACAACAGAACTACAGGCTCCTGGAGTATACCACACTGAATGTAGCTGTGGGACGTGCTATGTCGGTGAAACAAAACGTCTGACCTCCACCCACCTAAAAGAACACATCCGCCACACCAAGAACTAAAAACACATATATTTCAGTTGTAGCCAAGTATTCCTACAAAACAAGACATGGAATATCATTTGACAAGATGAAGATTCTAGCAGCTATCCCTTGGAATCCGGAAAGGAAAATCCGTGAGGCTAACAAAATCAAGAAACACCCGAACAATATGAATTTAGAAGAAGTATATAAAATCAGCAAATCCTTGGATGCCTATCATACACAGATTAAGACATACAGACCTCAACATAAACACGCAGGACGAACCTTTAATTACATAACAGTGCGGGCAAGTCCCACTACCTGGCTGTGACACATATTTTCCAGAATTCTCCCGAGACAGCCAGGGGGCTTACGTCACCCAGAAAGGGTAGGATATATAAAGCCAAGGTCAGGAACCACTCTCATAGTGTGATTGCTGCCTGGGAGACTGATTACTTTGGATCGAGTAGGGGTATCAGTCGCCTTGACAAAGAATACTGCAATGTACTTGCAATGTTGGCAAACTGTGCAGAATGTACAGAAAACAACAACATGGTTCAATCCGGGAAAAGAACTAAACACGTTTGAATACATTAAATCTTCTCGAGAAGTATTTGGATTGATTTTCGGAATAATCACAGTGCTGAACTTGTAATGCTTGTAGATTTTAGGCTAGGTGTAGAAAACAGTGTAGTTCCATTTTAAAAACAAAAGTTAATAGCATTACCTCAGAGGATATTGACACCATTCTATCTTGAACGGTCCATATGTTATCTGAGATGGACAACTTAGCTCAGTAACTCTCTACATCCCACTAATCAGACATCTGGAAAACTTGAACAGGATACAATAACGTAAGCAATTCATAGACGTTATGTTGTAGAAACATGTTTCACTGCAATATAAGAAGTGTAATATAGCTTATATATGGATAACAACTACAGCTAACAATGTATTAGGTTAGTCTATTGTGTATTATCTTATGATATTTCGTAACAACACAGGTAATATTATGTTCACAATCTACTGTTTTTCTATCTTAAATAGAAAACAACTCCTTGAACTGAGATCAAAGAGTTCAATCGGAGAAATTTCTCCAGTCAAAGTTAATCCTTTTCAGTGCAAATTGATCTCAGATTAATGTTTATACAACAAAAACAGAGTTTAGCGTGAAGTGAGATCAATTTCATCTCTGATCTAAGATCAAACTGTTTATGCAACCGGCCATATGACGTCAAAAATTGCCTGGTGTGAAAATGAGAAACCACTGAAAACAATCTTCAGGGTTGCCGACAGTGGGGTTCGAACCCACATTCTCCCGGATGCAACCTCAAGGTTGTGCGCCCCTAACCGCACGACCAACTAGCTTGGTTGAAGTTTGTAGGTTGGGTAGATGTTCTATGATATCTGATGCACTCTCCAAGAAAGAGCAGTTTCCAATTCACACACACACACACACACAAAAAAAAATCATGTAGTGTAGGGTAGGGGCAGGGGTGCAGAAATCCCGGGCACCTGGTTGCCAAAGAGACTGTGTTTTCTGCTACTGGCGCCTAAGTTCCGAACCCCACCCCCCATTTCCCCCGAAAAATATTTTTTTAATTTCATTCAAACTTTCTTTCCTCCCCTAACCATCAATCTGCAACAAAAGCTCTGCGACATATCACTTATGCCACTAAACCTGCTACAATCTTCTCGGAAATAAATAATTGTGAGACCAAAGAGAATATATATATATATATATATATATTTATACTTTTCTCTGCACAGAATCATCAATATATATCCACGAACGACAGACTTTTCACTAACGATAGCGGATAGCCGACGTGCATAACACAGATGGCCTTTATCTGTTACAGCAGCAGAGCCTTTGGTGGAAGAATTCAGAACTAATTACTTCATAGTCACAATATGTACTAGAAAGTACAATGAATCTGTGGTACTATGTGAACATTTTAGTGCTTCTGCACGTGTCCTTTGTTATTATTCAAGTTTTAATGAATGCAGTGCTTAGGCCTGTATATCATAAATCTAGTATTTGTACAGGTGTATAATATATGCTAGCCTTCAAACATGAGACGCAATAAGAAACCAGAGTGTGATGATCAATCAAACCAAGCTAATTTGACACAATTCTTCACAACTCCTACACATATCAAGCAGGTACTGGGAGAAAACAAAGAAGCAGAAATATGACTGGTTCTTCCATAATCAGCACAGGAGTTCAGGCTTTCAGTACGTCAACAAGAGAGTTTGTGAATGAAGGTAAGCGTGAAGTGAGAAATGTAGCAGTTGTAGTAGGCCTACAACCGAGGAAACGAAAATTTAAAAAAGAGTGGTGTAAGAAACTGTCTTAGCAAGTGTTCGATGAAACTACAGGTATGGCTCAACGTAAATCTTGTGTCCAAATTCTTCAGATCACTCTCAAGAAGTTGCAGGTTTTACGGGGACATTTAAAATAGAAATATTTAAGAAACATAAAAAAATCATTACTACACAGAACTTATGTGGCAGCTTGTAATACAACATTGTTTCTAAAACAACCTCCCTTGCAACGTGTGTAAAAAAAAAATGGAATCTAATGTGTTTGACCATTGAAGAAGCTTTTCAATATTGCATATTGTATTACAAAGAATAGTAACCCATTCACAGATTTTCCTGGATTATAGAACTGAGTGAGAAATTGACAGCAGGCCTGAGAGGGGAGTAAGGCAACAGAACTACATAGTTACAAGGAATTTATTAGTCCAATAGATAAGGTGCTAAGAAGTGACTTAAGTTCTGAACTGAAGGATGCAAGTTGTGTTAATTTACTGTTGGATGCATCAGCAGACAGTGGATCTGTGGAAGAACTAATTCTCTACATAAGATTCATAAGAAACATCAAAATCAAAGACATCTTCCTATCACTGACACCTTCAGAAAGTCGAAGTCTACTTGGGTATATGGAAACACTTGAAAGAACTTGTAAAACTTGGTATTTCAGAATGGTTGTCTGGTTCAAAGGTAGCTGGCATTGGAACAGATGGTGCTGCTTCTCTGCTTAGTGCACACAATGGATTAATTCATAACATTAGACAAACAATCAAACATATTGTTGCTGTGCACTGCATGACACATAGGCTTTAAGTAAGTATATTAAGTTCTGTAAAAAAAGTGTGGTCTATGTGGACAAACTTCATTCATTACTCAAGTCGCTGTACAAATGGAAATGTGCCATTGTGCACTTCGAAAATGTAACCATATTATAATAATAGTGAGCCTCCGTGGTTCAGACGGCAGCATGTTGG